>NC_060159.1:16819278-16850403 GCF_021292245.1 Micropterus dolomieu
TGACGTGACTTCTTTGTTCACCTGCATCCCCACCATAGAGGCAGTAGAAACCGTTAGGAAACGGCTAACACAAGACAACACCCTGGACAACAGAACTAGCCTCAGCCCTGACCAAATCTGCAAATTACTCGACCTCTGTCTAAACACCACCTACTTCCAGTACAACAGTGGATTCTACAGACAGAAGCATGGCTGTGCCATGGGCTCACCAGTATCCCCGATTGTGGCAAACATCTACATGGAAGAAGTGGAGAATAAAGCCCTCAACTCCTTCAGAGGAATAGCACCGAGCCACTGGTACAGATATGTGGACGACACCTGGGTCAAAATTAAAAGCCAGGAAGTGCAAGCCTTCACAGAACACATCACCTCTGTGGACAGTAACATCAAGTTCACACGAGAAGATGTTCACAACAACAGTTTGGCCTTCCTGGACACATTGAATAGGACAGGAGCCTGCAGATTGGTGTTTACAGAAAACCCACACACACAGACCAATACCTACTGTTCGATTCCCACCACCCACTGGAGCACAAGCTAGGGGTCATGAGAACACTGCACCACAGAGTGGAAAACATACCAACAAGCGCCCAAGCCAGAGAGAAGGAACAGAACCACCTGAAGGGGGCACTTACAGCCTGTGGATACCCTAAATGGACCTTTGTGAAAACAGTCACAAGATCCAAGAAGAACAAAACTACAGGGGATGAGGAAAAGAAGGTCAAACGCAACAACATTGTGATTCCATACGTGTCTGGAGTATCAGAGAAACTCAGGAAGATTTTCAACAAACACAACATCCCTGTGTTTTTTAAACCCAAGAACACACTAAGACAGATACTGGGACACCCCAAAGACCGCACACCCAAACAAAAGAAAAGCAATCTAGTGTATGTGGTCCAATGCAGTGAGGAATCCACAGACCTGTATATTGGGGAAACTAAACAACCACTACACAAACATATCAACACAGAAGGGCCAACTCCTCAGGTCAAGACTCTGCAGTCTACTTACATCTGAAGGACAGAGGACACTCGTTTGAGGACCACCAGGTGCACATTTTAGACAGAGAAGATGGATGGTTTGAAAGAGGTGTCAAGGAAGCCATCTACACCAGGGTTGAGAAGCTGTCATTGAACAGGGGAGGGGGTCTACGCCACCACTTATCCCCCACTTACAATGCTGTCCTTTCATCACTTCCCAGGAAACTCAACAAACGTAACCTATTGGCCTCAGGTGAAGATACCAACGATGGTCGTTCAGTCTTGGCCACAGGTAGTCCTAACGACTGTAACGACTGTCGTCACAGAAACAAGGAACACTAACGAATCAGTGGTATCGATGACCCGGGCCAACGACCCCACTGAGGTTAAATAGCTGAGTTTCCCTGCCAGTCAGTCAGAACTAAAGAAGTCCTTTGGATGAGGGACGAAACGTCTTCCAGTATCTTCAACCAAGTCCAGTTGCCCTTGATTTTAACCTTCGTTGGATAACTATGACCTGGATGACTGAGAATCTTCATAGACAGTATTCAGTAATACTACTGAAGTTGAATAAAATGGGAATTCTCAAGTAAACTACAAGTAATCTACCCCAAAATTATATTTAATGACAGTACTTGAGTAAATGTAGGCTACTTAATTCATTCCATCACTACCTTTATATGATGGATAACTCAAATGAATTAAAACAGTTGGTTAAACAGAAGTTTTTAAAGCATGTATCTAAAGTATTTAGTATTTTGTGGAGGTCCTTGATGAGCTGGAGGGATGCGGAAAGCTGGAGAGAAGTCCTGGTCCAGGAAAGCAACCTGTAGGCATAGGTATTTTAGTTTGTTGACGGAGGGGCATTAAATCACAGGTCTTGGTAAAGATGTATGTATCAACAAATTCATCCAATAAACAAGCAAACAATAAATATGTAAAACAAAATGACTTACAAATTATAATACAAGGGTATTTACAAGTTTCCCATGAGACATATCTTAATAAAAGAATAGTTTTATTAAGATAGTATTATAATATTTTCCATACTAATCATGCGCAATGAAAACCATAAATTGGGCCTAAGTTCAAGTCCATGACAAGAGTGAAAGACGGAAAAGGTACAAGTGTTTATTATCAGTTCACTGAAATGACAAAAGATTGAACAGTGAATTGTCCGTTATAACGTTTCTGCCATGAACTATCATGACTATGTACAAAAAATGTCAATACAACAAACAAATACAGTGAGCACTATTAGAGCACTATCCAACCACATCCACACACACACACACAGCACACACAAACACACACAAACACACACACACACACACACACACACACACACACACACAGACACGCACACACACACACGCACACACACACACACACACAGACACACACACAGACACACACACACACACACAGGCACACACATACACACAAACAAACACACACACACACACACACACACACGCACACACACACGCACACACACACACACACACGCACACACACACGCACACACACACACACACACACACACACACACACACAGACCACAATGTCTTTCGAATTTATCTTTCTATAAAAGTTGGTAAAATAAGTTGGTTTGATGTAAAAAAAAAATGTATGACATAATCTCACATAATCTTGATGTAAAAGAAGGAAAAGATATGAGAAATTCTGAATTTTTTATTTGTATGTTTTTGTCATGGTGGCAGCAATATGCCGTAATACATTTTAAAAGTTCCTAAGACAAACATTCACAGGATAGAGTAACCATTACAGCGGTGACATATATAGACTATGTGTGGTAAACATTGCAGCCTTAACAAAGGTCACAAATCAGTATCATAATGTAGGAACAAACAAACTGCTCCGGTCAGCTCCACTGACTGAAATGAAAAATAAAAATCTGCCTTTATCATTTGATAAATTGACAGTAATAACAACTTAAAACCGAGTGTAACTGTCATGTGTTTTCTGGGTTTCTAAAACACTCCTTCACATACTGAAGCATAGAGATTACAAATGACAGAGAAAATGTGTGACTGAGATAACAAGCAAGAACTGTAAATTGAATGCATTTTAATTTGCTTTCATGAACCTACACTTTAAAAACCCTTCTTTTTCTACTCCTTTCTGACTAACATTCAGATCTCTTCGGTCAGTGTAGTTCTGCTGTTATCATGGTCGTATTGTAGTTTGGAGCAGCGGTCGAAGCTGTAGCCTACTTTCACCTCTCCACTCATTTACGTTAAATACAGGTCATTCTCTATAATCCTGTAAGCCAGCATGTTCTATTGACAAGCTCTCCATGACACAGAAGGACATGTGTGGGGGGAATAAGTGTAAGCTAAATAAAACCATCAGTCATTTCAGTTTTATTGAAAGTTACAAAATAATTAACCCAAGACAAATTCTGACTGAAAATATACAGAGAAATTATAAATAACACGACTTTGTATTAGCTGCATACACAAAATTATAATTTACTACAATACGAAAATAGTAAGTTTTCACCTCAAGTTAAATCATTTATTTTTATTTGTTCTGCCACCCCGACATTCGGATTCGTCCGCCATTTTGTTGTCACAGAAAGTATGACGTTTCAAAAAATGAGTGGACACAAAATGGCCACAGACTTACGCTGTGTTCGTCAGCGAGAGTTTCAGTCTCTAGTTGTGGTCCACTGCAAGTTGGTCTTTGATGTAACATTCCTGCTCCGTGACACCATGAAAGACCAATAGCTGGCTGCAACCCTGACACATTGTTCAATCAGTACAGGAAAAAATACTTCCAGCTTTTACTTCCTCTGTCCATTTGATTTTAACCGTGCCATCCCCGGTCTCTTCAAGCTTCATATACTGCATCTCAAGCTTCAATGCAGAGAAGGAGAAGGAGTAGATCAATATTCATAGATAAACTCAGGGTTCAGGAGGAGTACATGATGCAGAAGTTCATTCATTCAACTCACGCTTCGCTCTGGGTCTCTTTAACCCGTCTAGATGGGCCGACCACTTTAAACACCAATCAGGTCTGTCTGGATTTGCACATTTGTCCACTCGTAAACCTTTTCCCCCCTAGCTTTTTATTTTTTACACTGTGAAATATACATCTGAACAATCTTGTGAGTCTCTGCTTGGATTTAAATAGCCTTACATGCTTCAGTCTCTTGGATACAGTGAACCTGATTGGCCGAGAGTGCATGCTGGGCATGCCCAATCACGGGGCATCACCATGGAGCTTACCAGCCAATGGGAGGAGGAAGATGGTCTCTGTGATTTCATTGTCACTAAGGGAGGAGGAAACATACTGCCAGGACAGTTGGCACTGACATGCTAAGCAATGGACCCCATTATAGTCAGAGTCTATATGTTGGGGGTAACCTGTGGAGCCACATCAAGAGAGTTGCCATGGAAGAGAAAAGCACAAGGCAGGTCTATAGATGAAGCTCCTCTGAGCTACACTGTCCCATGCACACAAGCTCATAGTAAGTCACGTCACTGTTATCGGTGCTGCTCACGTCACAGGAATGAATGGGTTGATTTGTGAGAGCCATCGTCCTGCTTGAAGGTGGTGTGTCTCCGTGGCAACCGGCTCCATCGCTGGCCAGAAGCTTAAACTGAGAAAGAGAGCGCTCAGCTCTCAGGAAAGGGGCTTCTTTACTTTCCCCCAATCGCTATTCAGTCCTGGTTTGACCCCTGAAGATGATATCTCTCCTTCTCCCCATCTGTCTGTCTGTGTTCTTCCTTTCATTTGGCCTGTTTTTGCCCCAGTATTGCGTTGTTTTGTCCTTCATCCCTCATCTCTTTGGGACATTGCATCATAAACATTACAGTGTTTCAAGCCCAAATTGTCTATATATCAGATACAGAGGCATTAAGCATACTCTTAATTTTGTAATTTTGTATTGCATATCCTCCATTTCATACTTTGAATATATTTCTAAAACTCAAAAGATTGACGTATAAAACAGCGTTTCACTCCAAAATGTGACATACATCCTTTTAAAGGATTTGCTATCTTGAGCATGAAAAGTTCATTCTTGACCTTGGGAAAAGCAGTTTTACACAAAAAAATCTTAACTCAAAGTCCACTTATTGGCCTTTTCCAGATCTCCAGGACAGCTGAGATAACTCCATCCACTGATTAGCCCAACATTCTTCTTATCTCCCTCTTTTTTAACATGTGGCCTTTTTCTAACTCTTTAGTCAGCTTTTCCAGCAGTCAGAAACCGCCCGGGTAAAGTTTTTATGAGCCAGCAGATCGAAGTTAGAACATGACACAAATTAGCAGTGAGTCGTTGCTCTAAGTCAGCAGCTTGCTTGTTTGTGACAGACATGGTGAGTGTGCTCTGACACAAAAAATTCTAACTCTTGACTTTTCAGTTCTGCTACTTGAACAATATTACAGATTCAGCTTTTGTACAAGATGAATTAGGTTCTTCAAGGAAAATCTGTAATAAGCAGAGCTGTCTCTTACAGGAAGGACAGTGTGTATTCTGCATATTTTGTGGAGAAAAAAAGGTACCAGAGTAACTTTTTCAAGCACTTTTTTTTACTTGATCAGTGCTGGCTGTCACTTTTATTAGGGAAAGAAAGGCAACAAGATATATAGGATATATACATACAGCCAGTATGCAGTACAATCAGCATGTACACTGTCAGCGTTGATTTTAACGCTTTTTAAGTGTCTATATTAGTCCACACCACAGAGTGTTAATTTAACTCTTTTTGGAGTGTTAGTGCCTTAACGCTATTTAGTGTAATTTGTTTAACTCTTTTAGGAGTTAAAATGTAAGACTTCTTAACGCCGACCAGTGTTGGTTTTTAAGGTAGTTAGTTTAAGTTATGGTGGCTCACCATTGCAAAATGACCAAGTACCAGTAGAGAAATATCAATATAAAATATAACATTAACAGATACTACTTCATCTACTACAGTGTTAAAGTTTAGAGGTCAAACGCATGGTCCCTATTTTCGCAGCAGACAGTGGAACGCTTTTATGACACTCCTGGCTATCAGCCAATCGGTGTGTGTAGGCCTATGCAGTGGGGCAGGGTGACATAAACACTTCAAGTGTATAAGCCAGGATCAGAGTTACTATTTACAATTACACGTACAGGTTGGATTTAGTGACACTATGTTTTTACACCAACTACGTATGAACTGAGAGTCAAATGTAATGGATTTGATTTCTATCCAGAATATAATAACTCATTTAGTCAAATTTCACTTTTACCAAAAATTTAACTCTTCTCAATTTGCTGTGTACATTTCCTTTTCAGTCCACATTAACATCATCAAATAGAAGAGTCTTTCCACGCTGTTCAATCACAGGCAGAAGATGGGCAGAAGGCCAAACTCTCCTGCTGTCTGTGAGCGCTAAGAGTTAACCGACACTGTACACAGACATTCAAATAAAGCAGACATGCCGGGCAGACAGTCGCCATCTTATCACTCATCTCTCTTTGTATGCATGGAAAAGAAAATATCTCACTCACACACGCTCATATTACACATAGATGAGCTTTTAAAGACATGCACATAAACACTGGATATATGGGCATGCAGGCATTCAGTACAGCAAGAGATACCATAAAATAAAAATATAAAGTTATCACTCTATAACAAATTGAAAGTTATCCTTAATTGTTAGTATTCACTAGTACAATATTGACCATAAAAACTTTTTCATAGATTTATCAACATCTATGAAAGGCACTGTGTTTCACAGGAAACATCCTCAGCTTCACGTGAGGTAGATTTGGTTGAGTGAAAGAAGGCAGAAATAGATATCGAGGTACTGTAACCTAAACTCAATGTTCACTATAATAGAAATATGTCACTCAAGTTTTTGCACTAAAGGGAAAAACACCAGACAAAATTACCACCAAAGATGTCCCCTGAATACAGAAAAAGTTGCAGATCATCTCCTTTATTATGTGATGTGTGAATAAATATATATCTATATTAATCTATAGAACTGTATATCTAACTAAATTACTTTTTGTTTGCAGGTTTTGAATGCTCAGAATATTTTGGAGCTTAAAGGAATAGTTGATATTTTTGGAAATACGCTGATTTGGTTTCTCTCTTTTAGATAGATGTCTCTCTGTTAAGTCTAAGGCTACTGCTAGCTGTCAGTTAGCTTAGTTTAGCATTAAAGACTGGAAACTGGGTGAAACAGCTAGCCTCTTTGTGAGATTTAAAATTTCATATAGGTCCAAAGAGGAACTGTTTTTTTGTTTCCCTCGAGATTGCCATCACACTGACAGATCCCAGTGAAGCACATCCATCTCATTTTGTATGCTAATCAAAATGCAGGCGACTCAGCCCTATCTTGATGGAGCTTATGTCTGTTTCTATTCAAAGATATGCGGATGTGGATGCTGACCTGTATGTGTGTTTCATTGTGTCCCACCCATGCATCAGTCCTTGCAGCACTTTCCCCAAGGCCATCTGACCACACATAAACATCTTCAAACACACATAGCCATTGATGCACTCTAACACGACAGGCCTTTTTTTCAGTATTTATCTATTTGTGAAGCATTTACAGATGCAGAAATGCTAATGTGAGTGTGTTCTGAGCTGCTCCCTACTCATGTTGTTAGGCCTGGGAAAAAAAAGATTCAGTTTATAAAGTGAGCATCAGGGTCTGTGTTCGGCGCACTCACAATAGGCTTTTCTCAACAAGTACACATGGGGGCTGGTGAAGGCCATCGGTGCCTGCCTGGCGTTTTTACAGATTCTGTTCTTTTTCTGTCTCTGGTGTGTTTATCAGGGTCGCACTTTCCTAAGTGCATTTTTTGTGTCTTTTTGCATATGTATGACAATAAGTAGCCCTCTCCTTTTACTTGAATGTCTTTTGCTCATTTATGTTGCACAACCAATGGTGCAATCACGCTATTTTATTAGGAGCAAAGGGAAAAAAGAAATGGCTTTCATAATCCCATAGCGATTCATCATATTATGAGAAAACTGTTTCGGATCTGCTGTTTTCATGTGTTTGTCAAGCATTAACTACTTCAATGTTGTAAGAAATGCACATTTGAGTTTGGGTACCTTAAACTGAGATTAATTTTTGAACTGCTGAAAACCATTATTTTTTTCTCACCCTAATTTTGTGTTTGGGGTCCTGGAGGACCCAAGCCATCTTTAACAGGTCAAAAAAAACAACTTTATTATTGATTCATCATAAACATGAATTTTTAATGTGATGTCGCAGGAATGCACAATAGAAAATGTTTGACACTAAACATAAATATAAATAACATAAATTGTCTGTGAATTACTTTTTGACACAAAAATTGAATGCATAGTTGTTCATGAACAGCCTATAAAACATATAAAACAGATTTGGTGTAATAACAATACTTTATTGTCACTTCTGTATATCTGCCGCTGACTAATTTGTGGCAACAGGAAGGGTTTGAACTTCATCACTTCATTACAATATAATAATATAATTTAATAGATGTATCTGGTCAAAGAAAAGTAGATTGGCTATTTTAGTTTGAAGCTGTAGTTTTAATCTTACAACATACACTTATAAACAAGAGAAGCAAATGTTCTTGAAATTGGCCTGTGAGGTGCACTGTGCATGCTTGGTCACTGTGGAATGTAGTGGAAAAATATTAGGTACATAGGTGCATACAAGCCTCAGGGCAAGAAATGCCAATATAGAGATGTCTCTCAGTGTACTACTGCATGCTGACAGGAGTGTGTCACATCATCTCAAGTGGAACACAAAACAGGAAAAATAATACTGGACATAGTTGTTCTTACTGAACATTCCCATTTAAACCACATGTGTCAAGCCCAAACCACATTTCTTTTTACAACAAACTAAACTACAACAAATTCTAAAATGGTAAGAATATTACATATCTAACAGAAAACAAAAACAGACTGAAACCACATGTACCAGGATGACCCCCTGTGTGTTTAAGGCAGTACCTTCTGCAAAGCATTTTATGGAGCTCTATAATAACCTGCACTATATTAACTGGCACACACACTCTATATCACCATCATCGGTGAGGTCTTCTCGTCCTGCTGTCACCCCTCCCCCAGACCTGATGTCCTTTGTTCCACTGTGAGGATCATTTATCCCTCTTGGGTGATATCTGCCAGTGAACTACCACACTGTCATAGCTGGCCTTCTTCTAGCTTTATGATAAAACCCTCTTTCTTTCCACCTCTGTTTTTTTTCTGCTCTATTTCTCTCTTTCCTAAATCCTGTCATGATCTCCCCGTGAGTAATGGTGATTTCTGTGTCTGGACTTGCTTGGCTCTTGCACACACATGCTCACACAAACAAATAAAAACACAATCTTAGGCTCACATTTAATCAGTTAACAATTTGTTAAGATCTCTTAATGAAAGACAACTTCTGCAGCATTCATTCATGAGTACAAAAACTCACACACACAGAAATAACAAAGCACAGTCATCATGTGTACAAATGCAGGTTTGCTTACTTTGCTCTCATGCAAGGGGGTTCCGCTGCAGTCTTAATAAACAAAGTCAGAGGGCAAGGCCACAAGAGTACTGTACTTGGACTCACACACACACACAAACACACGCACACACACACACACACACACACACACACACACACACAAATACATAAACACACAGAGGTGCACGTCCAAGCCAGAACACACATCATAAACACATATGTAACACAGATGAGAAAGAGGCCTTTTAGAGAAGGGTGGAGAAATAATCACCTGTCAAACAAGCAAAAACACATAAACACATGCACACAAACACATGTGCATGCTGTCACTCATACAATAGGGACAAAGACACATAGGGATGGAAGATCGACACAAGATGCCAATTAATGTCAGAGATTATTTTTCCATTTTTGACCTGACTGATTAAAGCCAGGCAGCGTCCGGTCTGTAAAGTGGTGTGTTAGCATTAGCCATGTTGGTGCAGATTCCTACTCATGTAGGAACTTCGTCTATTGCTTCCTGAACCATTTGAACATTTTGGAAACTTTTGGGAAATATATTACTGATAAATAAGAATCTACAGTGTTAGATTTATGTCTAATTGGACGCTGACTTCACCTCCCTGTCCACTCGTTCTTTATGATAGATTTGCTCCTCATCCTCAACACACCATCACCACTATGACTTAATGCGTGGAGAAAACAGGGGACGGACAGAGGGAGGGAGGGAAAGATGGAGAAAGGGAGTAATGAAGCTACGTATGTGATTTCCCTGGTGGTTTTAATGGTGAGTGCAGGCCATAATTCACTCCAACGCACACGCACACAGGCACAAATGAATGCACACACACGCGCACACACAGACGCCCAAAGCAATACTTTTGACTCTCTCTCTGTGTCTTTGTGTCTGTCCTACCCTCCATTTGGGCCAGTGCAGAGAAGATATATGGAAGCGTGGAACACAGTGACCTTGACATTCTGGGCATGAGTGTGTTAGGATGGAGGTGGATGACGGTCTACACTCACTGTGCACCATTTCACCTATCTATGAATCATTTTAATGGTACACCAGTACATCAATTCTCAGGAAAAAATCACCAATAACAGCAAAACATTAAAGGAGTAAAGCAACATGCCTGCCACTGCCATTTAAAAATGCTGGTCATCATTTTATTACTAAGAATTATTTAAACTGATATTTAGAATATTTCTGTAAAGAACTTCTACCATTTGGTAAATTTGGAGATTTGTATGATTGTCTTCTCTCACCTTCACATACATTCAGTTCAGTTTATAATTGTTTAATGCAGTCACAAGTTAAAGCCCTTATATGCAGGCATGGCCGGATTGAACAATTTGGGAGTCCTGGTGCAAATTTGTTGTTGGGCACCTGTTGTGGCCAAGTGCCTATCAAATACAGTGCACACAGCACACTGTAGAGGGCAGATTATTTAAATTTTGACCCAGAGACCAACCAGTGCTCCTAAGAACCTGGTCCCAGGTTTTCTGGATGTCAACTACTTTGTGGTAATTTGAAAACAATTAAGATTTCAGATTTTGACACAGGGACTCCTATCAAGGTTACCTAATAATGCATCCATTTGCTAACGTATTTCACTGGTGCAAATTCACAAACAAATTTGGAAGTAATCAAATTATCTCAAACCAACTTACACACTATAAACCTGGGTTTTAGGGACCCCTGGAAGGCAGTTGCCTGCTTAGCTGAATTGTAATCTAGCCTTATGTGTAGGTTTTAAAAATGTCTTACTCTGGCAACCCCTAGAGGTGGAATCAAGGAATATATTGTACTTGATGGCAATACGCCATCTTTCACTGTTCATCTTTTGTTTTCCTATAAATATAAAATGAAATTATTTGAAAGATGGGCCATAATCCTGTAGCAATTCTACATATAGGGACTTTAAGGACAGTACTGCTCAAACATCAACATATCAACCAATCTTTGTGTCATGTGTCTACAATATGAATCTGTGCCTGATGGAGTTTTACCATATCAACACAGCTCTGCCTCTGTCTATATCTAAATACATTGCATATATTCTTCTCTTGCTGTCTAAGATGCAGAAAGTCGCGCATCTCATGATGACATTAATAAGGAGGACAACAGCTCTGGCGTTATAGTCGATGGAGCCTAACCAACGAGGAAGAGAAGTAATGTCTTCCACAGGGTTAGCTATTAATCTACAGTAATGCACATGTACTCTGCAAGATAACACATTTCCATGTATGTCAGTGTTGGATGATGAAAGACATATTCACACACCAATACAATATGACACATAGACACTTCTCACTTTGTCTTCATTTTCTTACACTTTAATTTAGCTGTTCCATTAAGGGACTATTCATGACAAATCATCCACCATAAAAAGCCAGCGTGGTAGAGTACAGTATAGTATATTGTGTCCTGTGACCCAGTGCACACACATACAGTATATTGCAGTCACATGCAGCCACATGCTACAGTGGGAGGTAATGCTCTCAACCCAGAGGGTGGTGGGGGATGGGAGCACGATGGGGGTTAGTGGGCTTTAACAGCAACAGGATTGAGAGCAAGCTGAGCACGATGTCCCCTCACATGGGGAAATAACACATTCTAGGTGTATGTGTGTGAGAGAGTAAGCATGAGGGAGAGACGGACTCTATATCAACTGGCTTGATATAAAGGAGGCAGAGATCTATTTCATGCATGATTATTCCACCTCATCTCCCTCCCTGCATCCAACCCAGCATCACCCTCTCTCTTTCTCTGTGTGGGGCTGATATTGAGGAAAAGTGGGGTTGACGGCAGCAGAATAAGAGAAAAACATACTGAGAATAATAAAGGATGTGAGAATGAATGAAGGGAAGGTGAGAACAAACAGCAGGAGGAGGAGCAGAAGCTGAGGAAATGACTGTGAGGAAAAAGGGATTTTAACAAGATTCTATGGCGTCATTCTCATGCTTTTATTTGGCATTTGATTATGTTACTGAATAAATCAACAGATGCGATTAAAGTGAATAGGTTTATCATGTGTAACTCAGATTACATCACACGCTCAAACCTCTCACAATTCCAAAACAAATCAACGTGACAAATGAAAAGCATCAGTCAAAATAATGATTTCCCCTCTTCTAACAGTTCACTCCTGCACTGCTGGTGCGTGAGGTTATCCAGTTCAGTCCCATCAATGGTCGAGAGCCCATCGATTGAGACCCAAAGAACAAAATCATTTTGAATCCATGGTGATGCTTCACCAGGGTGGATAACAAGAAAGAGCGGGAACATTCATCAGTCTCTACTGCTTTTTTCCCCTTCTTTTCTTCATTCCTCACATCCTCCAAGTTTCGTTCACACTTCTTTTCTCTTCACATTTTTCCCTCAAAACATTTAGTATCTGTTCAGTGAAAGAGCATCCACATGTAATTTCTCTGCTTCACCTTCATATGTCAGGGTCTTGCATGTGGGAGGGAGAGAGGAAAACTAAGGAGAGATCAGCGAGTGATTCAACAAAACCAGATAAGGAAAAGATGAAACATGAGGAGAGGAGTGTACTATTTTATGCAATAAAAACATCATTCACATACAGAGGCCTGAATTTCTTTTCTGTATTTGTTGTTACCTATCATAATGAGAAATGAAAAAACACCTTCACCTCAAATATTGCTTCCTTTATGAAATTAATTTCAGAAAGTAAAACTCACTTTGGACAGACATTCCAGTCATTCTGAGACTCTCACCTGCTGAGGGGAAAATGATTACATTGATATCCTGAAAGCAGCAGTCTGCTAGGGTTCAATTTGTTACAACATGTGGCTATTTAAGGAATAATCATTTTAAATTATTGTCTAAATCAGCCTGTTTCAAGTTCTCCATGGAGCGTATCATCAAAGGAATGACCCTGTTCAGTATCTACTAGTAATGCTGCGCTATATTACTGTCATCAATCCTTATCCCTCTTAATTCTGTACCTATATGTTAAGTTAAAATAGGAGAGCAGCAATTATTTCTAAATGCTTCTGTAATTTTGATATTTACATATTATTATTTTGCAGCTATTTAAACACCTGGGTGCATTACTGATTTCAGTTTTAAATAATTTATTTCTTTTAACTCAAAGACCAAAATAAAGATCAACTTAAATTACCCCATTTTCTCCTGGGGTTATTTTATCATTTCTTTCCTGAAAAACAATACGTTTTTTAATTAATGTCATTATTTTACAGTAACACTCCACCCACTAGAGCTAAGGTTTTTGAAAGACAAATGCAAAAGTATGCAACACTTTCAGCATGAAAGTTCATAAAACATAAAACAACTCAGTCCGCTGAATTTTTTTTTACCCCATCTTAATGCTCTCCATCAGCAGATGGAATTTGCTTAGTTGTCACGAAGATGCTTCAGTTGCCAACATGTATCGTAACCTCTGTCTTTGTTCAAGTCAAACGTGTTTGTTATGTTAAATATATTTTTTATTGAATCTCTCTTATGTAATATCCAGAAAGTTTGTTCACTTCACTACTTCTATAACTTAAAACCACTACAAGAAAACACATAGTGCACATAGTGCGACCACAAGAACACATAATTAACATAGTGAAGTATATACAACACCACAAAACAACCAGACACAATCAAAAGGAAGAAAAAAAGAATCAGACTCTTGGTATGGACAACTTGAAAAGTAACAGAGATGTGAAAACATAAGAGAATCATAGAAGTCAGTGAAGATGAAAGAAAGGCTGGGGAATGACGCCACAGACTAAAGTGATGCTGCTGTCCTCGCAAGAACTACCTGTCTCTCTCTGATGTTGAGTTGAGGGTTTAATTTTTTGTTCTTTGGAGAGACTGAAGGGCTTGGATGACGTAGGCCAGACATAGGAGACAAGGCTCTGGTGTTCCTTTGCACTATTGTACTTCATATTTGACTACAGCACTTCGAATGTTGTAGGTATTATCATTTTGAAATGTGCCAGTTTCAACACCCTGTCATATGTGACTCCCCCCCCCCCCCCTCCCCCCCCCCCCCCCCCCCCCCCCCCCAACCATTTCTTCTCACTTCCCCTCCTATCTCTATTTCTATTTCTGTCATTTCATTGCACCTCGCCTCTGCTTATCACTTTTCACACCAATACTGTGCATCACATCCTCACACGTTTGTACTTGCGATGTGCCCATATGGATCAACACAGTGTAAATCTCATAGGAAGGAATCTTAATGGAAGAGAAGGAATTGAAAGGCTTGTGATTATGTAGGCATAAATTCTTCCCACAGTACAAGCAAGCAGTATGTGTGAATCCATGATGAGGATGATTTTTTTTTTTTGGTCTGTTGGTACATGTTCATTGTGTGTGTGTGTCTGTGTGAATCTGTAATTATAAAAGGTTTGTGCAGTGTGAAGTGATCTGTTCTCCCACCACAGGCTGTGATTCTGAGCTATAATCTGCCTTGATGACGCTGATCACAGCCTGTGAATGGAGGTGCTGCGGGACAATGCTCAACCGCTCTGTGCCGGTGTGCCATTACAGAGATGACATCATTCCACTGCAGCACTTAGCGCGCGCATGCACACACTCACACACACACTCACACACACACACACACACACACACACACACACACACACACTCACACACACACACACAGAAGTATCATTTACGACTGCTCAGTTCTCAGGTTCCCCTCCCACCCCCCACCCCCCTTTGTCTTGGATCCGTCCTCGTGTGGCCAGCAGCAATTAGCGTGTGTGTTTGTGCATGTTTGTGTGTATGTGTGTGGAGCAGGAGTTCAGATAAGGTATAGAAATCAGGCAAGAGGCGAGCTATTGAGATTAAGACAAGCCCTACCACATCCATCATCGGTGCAGTGTCAGTGCTGGGGGGTGGGGTGGGGGAGAGAAGCCCACTAATGGCCATATCTCGACAGATCTATCACATCTCCATCTTGTTTACACTTTGAACCCCACACCACATACTGATGACTCACTTCTCATTAGTCAGTGCACTTGTACATGGCATCGTTTCCATTTGTGTGTGTAGAGAGAAAACAAAAGGCTAGATAGATTAGATTAGGTTTGATAGATAGATAGATAGATAGATAGATAGATAGAGTATTAGTCATTATGACTAATAGTACTGGAGGCCAGTCTGTCTTTTTGTTTGTTCAAATTGTAAAGGTATTTATGCTTAAGCCTTTTGTTATGGTTCAGACTACGTCTGTTGAATGTGCTGTCTGACAACATCAAACTACCATGTCATAAGGCTAGGTTGTTTAAACTCAAAGGTGGGGTCCAGAAACTGTCCATCAGTAAGCAGAGCGGGATTAGAAGTCAGAATTTAGTCATAGGTCATGAGGTTTGAGAGACGATTAGAGGTGGACATTATATTATGATGATAAATATGGCAGTATACTAGCTCAGAGATTCAATTTGAATCTGCTTTTTCTTTCTTTTTGAAGGTTTTTCTAAATTCTTTTATGTGTTGTGTATTTATACTGTTAATGTTGCTGTTAAGTGCCACATGTTCATGTTTTAAAGAAATGACAGATGGCCAAAAGACCACCTCAGTTGTCAGTAACGTTGTATTCTATTCTATGATGAAGCTGCAAAAATTTGTGTTTGCCCTAGTTAATGTGCATGTAATGAATTTTGACCTGATATGATGACTACAGCCTGATTGATACTGGATTTACTGAAGGCTGATACCAAGATGAATATTTGAAAGTTTAAATCCAATAACAATATATCAACCGATATTTTTACACAAACACATAACATAAATAATGCTATTTAAATAATTGTAACCAATTATGTAAAGGGCAGGACATTCTACAATGGAACAATTAAACAGTGGAGGAGAAACTATGGACTTAAGACACTCTAAATTACACTTGACATTCTGTACTGCAATTGTTCGGCAGACTCATATGCCAGTATATCTGCAGTAAGATACATACTATTTGTACAGTGTATGATGTGCCTTCTTTTCATGTCAGGTGATAGCATGTCTTCCTCTGAGCTCTTGTAGCTGTCACAATGGATGAAACTATGACTCACAGCCCTGGATTTAACGTTATATAATACATTACCTGGTGAGCAACAGCTCAGGACATTGTTGGCCTGATTCCAGACCTCTGACTCACCGCCTGCATCTCGGAGAGTGGTGTTGTCTTGAGGCCGTTTCCACAGATTAAAGAAACAAATGACCAATCAGAGTTCATCAGGCAGGATTAATAATGGAATGTCATCTTCTATGGCTAAATTCATGAAAAATAGAAACAGAAAAATGGCAAGCATAAATGAGATTAAAGCAGCTGTACTTGATCGTGACAAACATTAAATTAACTGCTCCTGGAAACAACTTCCATAGCTTCTAGTTCCTTATATGAGGACATTGCTGATCTACAATGTGAACCACAAATGCATACACACTCTCAAACAGTATGTGCTGTAAGCCCAGTCACTTGTTCACATGATGAACACTAAGTTGAATCAACCATGGGTTGATTTCTGGTGGCACGTAATGAGCTCTGAGTAAACAGGTTAATTGCCACAACATATTAAAACAAAGATGACATTTACAAAATATGAGCCCACTGATATGGAACAAGGCAGAGGTGAATAAAACACCAAAATGTGGGCGGAGATTGAGACGGCGGGCAAACAAAAAGACACAGTTAGTTCTGACTTGACAGGAAACCAGCCAGCGAGACAACCAGCAAACACAAGAATCAGACAACAGATTTGTGTTTATTTTGCTGTGTATGTAAATGATATGAGCATATACCGGAATGTTCTAACAATACAAAACACAACAATACAATAACAATAGAAAAACTCAAAGTGAAAATTGGAAAGCATTTAATTTTCTGTCAGTTAAAAGCTAATAAATGTCCTTCACATAACTTGGCTTAGAATCACTAGATCTTGAATCTGGCTTTAGCTGCTCTAAAATAAGTTCAGAACCCCCCCTGAGTTTAGAAGAGTTTCCAGCACACCAATAACCTCAGCAACCTCGTGCAGACTGGTGTGACTACAGCCAGACATGTAGTCAGGTGACCAGCTGACTGGGAACTGCTATTGAAATGTGGGTTTGGTATTTGTAGTTGTGGTGAGCCTGCTATGTCCATCATGAAGCATGTTTGTGTATTTTGGAGTTTTCAGGAGTCAACCCTGAGCTTTGCAGTGGCTGTTTGGTGGAGCACAGTGGATTTTCTTTTCCCCAATTCTTTTATCCCTTCTGAAATATCTCCTCATCATGAAAGAGGGCTTGAAGATACAATGCAAACAGAAATGACTTTCTGTTTGTTTGAGGTTCTTTTGTGTATATGAGTATAAATGAAAGGGCCACATTGGTAGACCTAACCTACCTGATGTGTGTTCTGGGTTTGGCAACAATGACAAATAGTGTGGTTATGAATGTACAATATGGTACCAGCCAACACAGCTTGGGTTTCACAATTCATTCAGACTGGTTTCTACTCTAACTAAGACCGAAGGCAACATAGCAAAAAGTCAGGCATATTTGGAGGGCTATAAATATACAGTACTTTGAAGATTTGAAGTGGGTTTGTAATTGCATATTCATAATATGGAGCCTACTATAGATGCGGGTGGTGGCAGAGCCTCTGACGGAGCTAATCTTTTTAATAAGCAAATGTACTTTTGCTACTTTGGTGTTAATTTTTATAATGTTGTGTTAACTTATTTGACATAAAATAACTTTTCTGTAGCTTCTCTACACTGTCAAGAACATAATTCTGCTGGAGAAATACTAAAATAATTTAAAGATTTTAGCTATAAAGAAGATCAGTTCCAGCCTTAAAAAAAACTTCCCATGAGTAATTCTTCTGAAACTGGGGGACATAAACTCATTCTTAGGTCTTAAAAATCCCAAGAAACAATACCACAACATGAAATTGGTGTTCTAAATGATGGCTATGATCCTGCTGAGTAAGCATTATTTAAGATAATATGAAAAATTAGGAAACTTCAACACTGTTGAAATTACAAACACAGAAATCTGCTTTATTAACCCTGGAGATGATGTTACAATGGGACTACATTTTGGCAGGGGTCAGTTTTTCTAGACAGACAGGTTTTCTGGTTTGCTCAGCTTTTAAGTGAAGTGTTGATTATCCTATTTAAGGTGTGATCATAGTTAGAAACTGTGTGATTTATGTAAAGATGTAAGTTAAAAAGTAGTGATTTAGTATTTGAATGTTTTTTGGGACACAGTGACAGCTTTGGGGTGAACCTGCACACAGTGGGACGAGATGTTTTAAACATTCGCTAGATGTCCTTGCTTTCATGATAATTAGATATTATTACTAGACAGCACTTAAGCACTCACATGAAAGATCATCACTTAAGTAATTGATTGTAATTAATTGAATACTGCCGAGATCAATACATTTTCCCTAAAAAGACAAAAAGATATTTCCATTAATGCTACACTCTGAAGATTCCTTCAAAGATTCACAGAGAACATTTCAGTTTATGGACAGGTCTCCTGTCAACTAACCCTTAAGACAAACATATCGCACAAAAACACACACACACACACACACACACACACACACACACACACACACACACACACTTAAATTAACTGGATAATCTGGAATAATATCATCTTTTTTTTAACAGGCTTGAGAGGGAAAGTGGCCTATTGGTTGTTCTAAACAGGAGTGAGGCAAGAAGGGGAATAAGAAGAGTCAGCAGAGACCCAGGGGAAATTTCAGACATGCAAGTGACCCCCATCTCTGACTCTTCCCCCTTATGTCACAACAATCAAGGAAAAGTGCCCAGCCCAGTGGTATCAGAGGGTCGCTGTATGTCTCATCTAATTTGATACAGCCCCAACAAACATTGTGCAAGAGGACTTCCAAGAACTTGAGAGGAACATGGAGTTGTTTTGCTGTTCCCGCCAGACTGACATGAGAAAGAGATTTATCTTCTGGAGGGAGTGTGAGGTCAAAGTTGTTCATGCACAAGCGCTCTGTCACACTGTTTTGGAAAACAGTTGGCAAGTTAACTTGTGAATTAACATCACATGTAAGGCAGGCGAGAGCTGGGACCTGATCCTTGCTGGGCTGGAAACTCCTCTCATGGCAATATGAGCTGTTAACAGCGTCCCTGTGCTTCCACAGCACTCATGAAATGATGACATTTTAATATTTTTACAGCAATAAAATGAGAATGAAATGAGTTAAGACAAGGACAAGGAAAGTGTGTGGAGCCTCACCAAGCTTTATTTACATGCGCACCATTTCTTATACAAACTAGATTACAATTCAAAATGGAATACACAGGAAAAATACCCACTAACATCAAGTCAAGAAGAAGAAAGATTAATAAAGGGCAAAGTTCAAAGGGCTTGGTTCAGAGGGTGTATGGAGGGGAGCTGGCCTGGGCCTCTAAACAAGTATGGAAAAGGTTTGAGAGAAGATAATGAAAAGGAAATGTCCAAGAGGTGATTAAGGTATCTAGTGGTATGTCTCTTCTATTTTTTTGCTTTTCTTAGCTTTAAATTTGCACGCGTTGTGCTGCAGGTGTGTGTGTTGGGCACAAGAAGAGATAATCTGTGCCTGAATGAAGCAGTAGCACTGAGTGGTCGTGTGGAAGGCCTGCTCCACCATGACTAAGTGTAAACTATCTTCCCGAATAGCCAAAACATTTTTACACTGAATGTACAGAAAGTAAGCAACACCTTCCTGCGATTGAGATTTGCAGTTTATCAAAGGATCAATAACCCTCTTTAAATAGAAAGGATTACAGGGTTCCCTGGATTCACCTTGTCAGTCTTCTTCACAGGTGGAGTAAAGCGCTCTTAACGTTTAGTACAGTCAGTGTAGATACATTTCAATGATTAGCAGTTCAGGTGATGGCTCAGGATTCCCCCTGCCAAAAGACACGTGATAATGCTCTGGAAATTTTATATGTGACAAGGTGTAGTATATTCCAGCTCGTTGTCGCTTTAACCACATCAAAGTTATAGCCAAACGCTCAAGGAGAGCACCGGGACGTGAACCTACTGTACTCCACGTGGAATAAAACAAGTGTGAAGCTGAGGAACGTCCGTTAAAGAGGCTTTCCCTGTGTCAGCGTCTATGTACACACACTCATGATTAATACGGGAGGATGGTGCAAATGCTGCACTGTAAGCCCTGACTTTAAAAATAGAAAGTGTGTGTTTGAGTGCTAAAGACACAGGGTTCCTCTCTGTATTACAATTTCTGTCGCAGGACGGCACCATTGGAAGGATCGAGGGGGGTACATCTAGGGCATGCACTAAACCTCAGATAGCACAGGCGTTCATTCTAGCCAACCATGCACACACACTCCTCTCCCTTGGCCTCAAAGTGATATACACACACATCTGTACACTATTATACACAGCGGGGCATACACTTCCATAAACTACTACTCCAGACAGAGAAGGGATACCACAGTCTCCAGATGCTACAACAATGGTGCTTTCCACCATTTTCAAAATCTGGTTCAACAATGAAATCGCTGGTAACAGTGTTCCCTCCTACTCGCCGTGTAACGTTGTTCATTATTTCTTCAACTTTACCTTCAGAGGTATCACAAAATCCAAGGGTCAAGTACTACATGAGTATATAAGGACATACAGCGAGTATATGTATTTCACACAATTCATAATGCATAAATACATACATGCATACAGTCGGCTGTGCTGTATGCACCATGAGGGATAGTGAGGGATTACACATTCTTGTGAGATTAATTCAACTGAAATAAACTCCACAGATAAACACATACACACACGCACATTAACATGTACTCAGGAGACACAGGAAGTCACCTGCAGGAGCACCAGGCGTGTCCATGAGGGGATGTGTGTATGTGTGCCACAAGTTTGACAAAGAGGGGGGGAAAAATGCTAAGACAGCAAAACCAAAAATAACAGACCGCGTGCAATCTTAATCCTGACGGTTATCTTCCTTCCTCCTCTTCATCTTGACGGCCAAAAGTTCACAGGTTACAAGATCACAAACACAAAGCATTACTCTTTTTTTATCAAGAAATGTTAAAATACCATTAGAATGTGACTTGATGTTACTTTAACGGGAAGCCTCCCTTTTCCCCCCTGAGTGATTCTTTATATGCATAAGAAGCCCCACAAGCTCATGACAAGAAAACAGCAGAGCTTAACACAGATCCCTGGTATTATTTTTTCTATCTATGTGTGTGTAATGTATGTCTGTGCATGTGTTTGTTTGTGTGTGTGTGTGTGTGTGTGTGTGTGTGTGTGTGTGTGTGTGTGTGTGTGTGTGTGTGTGTGTGCTGTGATTTGGCTGCCAGCATATCCTACTGTTTGTTTCAAGTAATTTGGCAATATACAGAGATAGCTTATTGTTTTACTCGAGAAACAAATGGCTTCTAGAGGAATGAGGCTAAAACCCTTCACACCTCCCTCCCACCCCCACCCCTGCCGTCTACAGGTTCAACCTCACCGTGCTACAAGTGGCTGCAGCTTTGGGCTTCTGCAGGTCATGTGTAAAAACAGAAACAAAAACACACAAAATGCACGGCTTGCTCTCAGGGCAGGATTCAACACTGTTTACATAGCACCTGTTATGGTGTGGAAATGTTCACAACTCTAGCACACAGGTATTCATTTTGGCTACATCAACAGAACTCACCAGAAGTTAAGAAATCTACGAAAAGACAGACAAGATGTGACCGCCTCCTTCTTGAACTTTTCACTGCCCTGCACTGTACAAATATCCATAACAGAGAGTTTCCTCCTCTTAGTCTTTTTTCATTTTTTTTTTACAGTTAGATACACACAAAAGATAACAAATATTTTTGTAATATTCGGCTAATTGTAATATAACCCTCAGTGTGGAGCATTTAATTTAATTCAAGCAATTTAAAAAAACAAAAATGGAAGTGCATGGCAATAAAAATAAGAAATCGTAACTTCAAAGGGTTCTGAAGTTTTGCAAACTGGGGCAAAGTGTTAGGTTGTCTGTGTGTTTGCATGTACTGTATGTGTGGCCACTCAGTGAGTAAGATACCCCATTTCCATCTTTTCATTTCATCAATACACCAAATGTTTTTGTACAGACATGTATGATGCAGAAACAAATATGATAAAACAGAAAATCCAGTAAACAGACACTGAACATTTAAAATCACAAAGTGAGAACAGAGGGATTTTTTTTAACATAACACATCCCAGGAAACCACTGGATCAGATTTACACCATGTCACTTCTTGATTTTTTTCACTTTACACTTTGTCTTTTTTTGTCGTCAGCGGGAACAACTGCACCGTGCACTCCTTCAATCTTTCCTTGATATTTAGTCCCTGTGTTCCACCTGAAACCCCTTCTGATAAGCAGTTTCTCTTTGATATCAACAGACTGGGTGTCAAAGGAAAATTGCATAATTCTACGATTTGTGAGTTTGACATAGCTTTCTTTTTGTTGTTGTTGTTGTTGTTGTTGTTGTCATTTCACAGGAGGCTTTGAGGGCTGATGTGCAGCATCTCTAGAGTCAGTCGGATCGTTCAAGGTTCACCAGTGTGGGACGAAGGTAAAGCTCTTGAGAGGAAGTCTTCTTCTGTAAACACAGGGTTTGTATTTGTGCTGATGGCAGGTTTGGCAAAAAGGATGTGTGTCTGATCTTCTCTTACACTACACAGTTCAGACCTGGAGAGATAAAGGACGAGATGATTATGCCTGAGTATTCAAACTGTACTTAAAAGCAAGAACAAATCTTTTCTGTTCTAAAAGTCAAACATTTTGTACCTAGGATCAGATCAGATCGACTATTGGCCAAATGTCACAAATCTACTGTAAACATGTTTTTTGTTCAGCTCTGGTCATTTGTAACAATAGGTTCACGTGATTAAAGTGACCACTGGTGCTTTCTCACAATAAATGCACTTTAATGTGAAGGCAGTTGTAGGCCTTCACTGTGAAACGGGAAGTGTTGACAGTAACTATTGCGGCTTGCAAGGCATGGTAAGTTTCAACAACAGGTCAATGTTTTAAAAGATTTACAAACACAAAACTTTTATTTAGCTTTTTCAGATGAAACTTTACATGAATGTAATATATTCTATTACATGTTTAACAAATCTTGATAAATGAGAATGTCGCAGGAAATGAGGACTGATGTTACATCAAACAAACATTTAGCAACTGGAGTTAGGAAAAACTACTGGTGAAGCTACCTTGTTTAGCAGGTCATTTGTCAGTCGGTTTGGGAAAAACGTAACGTAAAGTTACAAGTAATACACAGGTGAAGTGGGTTAGTGAAGAGATGCAGAAGCCTGTAATTATGCTGAGAGAACCTTTTCCTTGTGGAGTCACAGGACAAGGAGGGCAGCACTAACTGATTATGGTTTATAATTGCAGCTGCAGCTCAACTTTTTTATTTTTACAGGTCTGTATATATTTACAACACCAGTAACTACAGCATAAAAAAAATCCTCCATACAGTTTTTTTTACAAGCCTAGAAAGCATGATGGTATATGAACGTATAGTTAAGAAGTGATCAGTAGTAACACTTTCATGTTAGCTAACACATATCTTATTCAGTTCTACAGAGACCTTTATAGACATTACATTTAGAAAAGTAGATCTGTTCTTGGCACCGGCTGTACCCTGAGGTTAGGTGTTCAGTATTGGGTATTGGCGAGAAAAGCCTGGCTCAGTGCACCCCTAATACCTACATCTAAGTAAGGGTCTAAGAGGGTGCACACAACCCTCAAACATACACACCTGCTCTGCTCCTTCCTGGACTGACCCTCTCAGCCGGGCACCCAGCTTTGAGAGGTCTGCTTGGTGTTTGTGAAGTTGCTGACTCCGTTCATATTGGCCAGAGAGTCAAAGTTAAAGTCCAGACCATCTGCGTCCATCAGCTCGTTCCTGATGATGGAGTCCATATCACATTCTAGGCTGCTGTTGAACATGTCCAGGTCCAGATCTGTGGGGAAACGGTCCTGGCAGATCCCTCCGCTGCTAACTGTGCCATTTAAGAAGATCGAGGTGTCGATCTGCATGGAAGTGGAACCATTTCCTCCCAAGGGTGAGAGCAGGAGCTGCTGCTTGGCATTAGCCAGAGCGTTCGCCTCGTTGGCTAGGTTCAGACCTCCGTTTAAAGACCTCAGGGAGCTCTGGTTGTGGTTGTTACTTTGCAGCATCTCCCCTTGGCTGCCCTGAAGTCCTCCAGTGGTCCCAAAGGTCATTACGGGATCATTACGGAGCATGAGGCCACGGCGAGAATTCTGGGAAATGATGGCGGCGGCACTGGCCTGTGACATCAGTGGGTCAGACTGGGTCATCATGACATCACTATGGCTGTGGCTGTCAGAGTTGAGCAGGTCTTGTAGTGTCTGACTGCCAAAGCGAGACAGGCTGATGCTGGAAAAGGAGGTCTGCTTGTTCTCCTGGATTGTCTGCATGGGGGACGGACGCAGAGAGGACCCCGTCGTGTGTGGGCCAAAGATGGAGTTACTGAAACCATTACCTCCACCATTAGAAGAAGAGTTGGTGGAGGGAGAGGAGGTGGAGGAAGGTGAGCCTAGCCCATTGGGTTTGGACCCAAAATTGAACCCTGAGGAACCATTTAGAGCGACCTGTCCTGTAACGGTTGACACCAGGTTGATGTTTTCCAGCAACTCATCCATCAGGTCATCTGTGAGTCCGTCATTCAGGTTCATCGTACCTGCCAGGTCTGCGAGGCGGGGCAGCTCAGTGGGTACAGACTTCCCTGTTGTTGTGGCGTTGCCAGGAGACAGCGCTCTGCCAGGGCTGGAGTAGAGCATAGGTGAAAGAGGAGGCTCATCATCGGGCACCTCGTCCAGCTCAGGGTTGGCCAAAATGGGTGACAGGCGACCGCTCACTGTGCTGGCGTTGGAATTAGTGCGCGAGCGGAAGTCTGTCCAGGCGTCCAGCTCCTCGCTGCTGCGTGACGTTGGGCTTCCCGGCCACTTGGAGAGACCTGAAGGACTGTCTCCGCCGCCCTCGCCAGCTGCAGCTGCTGCAGCCTGCAGGGCAGCCTTCTTCTTAGCAGCACGCCCACGGGCGGACTTGGTGTACTTGTTGCTGTTATCCATGGAGACTGCACGGCGGCGGGGAGCCTTTCCACCCTTCCCTCCCTCTGGGTTGATCATCCACCAAGAACTCTTGCCTGTTCCCTCGTTCTGGACACGGATGAAACGGCTGTGGAGGGAAAGGTTGTGCCGAATGGAGTTCTGTAACACAAAGGAGAAAAAAAAAACTGAGTTGAGTGATGCGTGTAAAATCCTTTTGAAAAAACTACCCAAACAATGACTGTCATCAATATTGATTTGTTGTATTCTGTCTTTTCAACACTCAATGAATACCTCTCATTAAGTCCAACAACACTGATTCATAAACCACCCACTTCTACTGATTCTGCAGCAATGTAAACAGTTGCTCTTGATGACTAGACACACAAACAAGGCAAAAATCCTATTGTTTCACTTGTTCCACTAAATATAGGCAGGAACACATTAACGTGCAGCAGCACTCAGCGCTGATGTCCGCATTGTTCCCACTGTAGCTTTTGTGTTGTGGGTATAAAAGAGAGACTGGTCTATAATCAAGCATCTCCTCGATTATGAATGACACATACAAAGAGCCCCTGTGTTGCATAAGGAGCGCATTCTGTGTCAGATTATGTGTATTTGTGCGTGCCTGTGTGCGAGTCTCAGCTGGTGTATATTGATCTACTCTGAACTCCTTCCTTGTGCGAGCCCCAGAGGCTCATTGTGGGGAAACTGGTGCACATGACAGCCCCTGCTAATGATCAAGAGTTTTATTCACAACACAGATGTATGAACATTAAAAGGCCCAAACTGTGATATAACGCCCCTGTTGAATCACTTGTTGCCTCAGTGCTGTCTTTGTTTACATATACATTTACCATCTTATCAGACATTCTTTCTTATTGTACATGTTGTAGCACTTGTACACACACTTTTAGCCTTGCTGGGTCGGCTGGTCCATCACTGTGGTCCAGACTAATATAACTCAGCAACATCTGAATTTATTTCCCTGAAATGTTAACTCATGATTCCCAGACTTTTCCTCTAGTGTCACCATCAAGCCAAAATACTAATGACCAAAACCATCAACCTCAACTGTACTTTGTGTTTAGTACTAATTAGCAAATGTTAGCATGCCAACATTCTACACTAAGATGGTGGACATGGTTATATCTGCTAAACATCAGCATGTAAACATTGTAACTGTGACCATGCAAGCATGCTGAAGTTAACTCAAAGTAATAGGACATAACTATAATATATATAGGAAATGATTCTCTTTTGGATAATAGTATATAAAGTTATGACTTTTTTGACTTGACTTTTGTCTCTTTTTACACTTTTTACACTTTCTTCTTCTTCTCCCCCCCCTCCTCTTTTTGTGCCCCACAACCTACTGACGGCCTTGTTGAATTCATTATTTTGCCTCAGTCTCTTTCCCTTTCCATACCCCCTTCCTCTGCTGTAGTTTCTGTTGTTTCACAAACACATAGCTCTTATGGGCCCCGAGGGACAACAGGGCTATGCTATATCCTCCCATATAAACAACCCAACCGCGATCCACAACATGCACAGATTTCCCCCTCCTGGTTTACTCATGTATATTTTTATTCTCTAAAACAGAACAGATTTCTGGGTTTCAAACGGCGAGGGCCTTCATTTTTGAGTTTTTGTGGGAATCACTATATTGTTTTCCATGAAGCAGTCCCGTCTGTCCTGGGCAACAGTTTACAGACAATTTGGTCTGGATTGTTTTTCTGGTCAAAGGCAGTTCAGAGAGGAGAAAGAGCAGGCTTAAGTTACAGTTCTGAATGCTACGCTGGCAAAGAAAGTTTGATCTCTGGGGCCAGACTGAACCTATGACCCTGGGCTGTATGTGTGTATTTGAGCATGTGTGGTAGGTACGTGGAAATGTCCATTTTTGTATTTACACGCTCTTGGGTGTTTTGCAATTTTAAGTGCAAAAGTTGTTTCTGCAGGACTGTGTGCTTTTTTGGGCCCACTGCTGTGCATTAGCGAATCTGGAAAAAGTTGCTTTTATTCATGAATGGCCTATGTGTGAATGCACATTTCCCAAGTGTGCATGTGTGTGTATTCTGTGCAATGAGGTAAGATGAGAAGAGATACCAGGGAGACCAGTGTTTATCCTCTGCCAGCATCTCTCGAGGCATGACGCAATGCTGGTTTATTACAGAACATTTTACAAACACAGGCACCCACGCACGCACGCACGCACGCACGCACGCACGCACGCACGCGCTAAATGTTTCCAGCTGACAGGGAGATGTAAATAATGGCAGAAGACAGACTTTGTAAAGGAAAGAACTTTGGGGGGGATGAATGAGAGGAGAATGAATGGAATGTGAGTTTCCTTCTCCTGCTGCTGTAAACATTTACCTGCCAGCACCTGACACTTCATCAATCCTTCTCCCTTGCTTCATCCTACACCATCTTTCTCTCTGCACCTCCCCACCCCCTCCTCCAAACGTAGCCACTTGGTTAATGTTTCTCTTTTTCGTGCCACTGCTTGTATCCTTTAAATGTCAGGTGAGATTTTTCTAACTCAGTGTGATGGAGCAGCAATAAAAGGAAACAGGACATCTGCAGCCGAAGCACGGACAGAGAGAAAGAGGGTGAGAAGATGATGATTGTAAGATGCAAGAAAGAATAATGTGCCTGTTATGTATCAGATATAGTGTGTGCCGTACATAGTAGTAGTACATCCTCCCATATTCTCACAAACCCTGTACTGATTATCCCTGTTGGTCTGGGTAATTTTCTTTTTTTTTCAAGCTCTTATTGTCAGTTTATTCTTTTTTTTGCAGGAAGGACATTATAAAGGAAATAAAACAAAAAAGTAAACCTAAATCTATTAGGAGGTTACCAATTAAGGATGTAGGGACGTAATAAGAAAGATATGGAAAATGACAGAAGACCTTAGGGTGAAGGAAACAGGTTATCTGTACTTGTGGGTGAGAGAAAGAAACTTTATAGAGTTAGTTTGGGCATAATAAAATTAATGATACTTGTGGGAGTGTTACTAAAAACAAGTCAATATTATGGATGATTGAGATAAACAAAATCAATCAAAAATTATTAAAGAAGGATGACATTTTCAAGAAACTGATTGACATTGATAATAATAATAATAATAATAATAATAATAATAATAATAATAGAAGTGATAGTGATGGCACAGAGGATTATTGCTACCAGAGAGAAAATAAATGGAAGATACAAAAGTATGGGAATATACATTGTTGTTTGTTGAAATTTACTGTGGCACTAAGTCAGCGGCAGGTTGAGTGATGTAAGAAGTTTTGAATATGTTTCATTGAATTGTTGAGATTGATTTTTTTGAATGGCTGAGCTTTGTTGCAGTGTTACATGTTCTGTTAAAAGATTCAACCACTGTGGAATATTGAGCTGTTTTCTATACTTCCAATTAAGTAAAATAGTTTTCTTGTTAGTTTCTTGTTCTTGCTTCTAGAAGGGGTGTTATGATTTGTTTTCGTGATGTGTCAAGTGTACTTGAATCTCCTAGTAAACACAGTAATGGGGATAGTGGGATGTTGTATCCAAGGAACTATGCTAGTTTAGTGGTTATTTCTTTCCAGAAGTGTTATACTGGTGTGCAGAGCCAGAGTGCATGGAAGTAACGGTCAGTTGTGTTAAGAGTACAGTGAATGCAGATGTCAGATTCGTCTGGTATATAAGTCCCATTATATGCATCTTGTGTTGAGTAATATGTATTCTTTAAATGACTTTGTACTGAATCAGTCTTGTTTTAATGTTTTTTGACATGCTAAAGATGTTCTTGCATATTTGCGTCCAGAATTCATTATTAGTGTTGAAGTTGAGATCTTTTCCCCATTTATATTGTAGCCGACTGGCTAGGTAGTAGTGCTGGAAGTTAGGGGCCTCTAGGCCCCCTGAGTTTCCGGTGTTTGTAATGTAGTCAGTTTAATTCTCGGCTTTTTATTTTTTTAATAGAATTTTGTTACGAATGAGTCTACTGTGTTAAACCATTTAACAGTGGATTGGACTGGAGTCATTGAGAATAGGTGGAATCAGGGGCGGACTGGCCATTGTGGCGTTCGGGAGCAATCTTAAGAATTAAGAAGAAAAAATGTTGGCATAAGAGGCAGATAAATGTGCCAAAGGAATCTCTCTATTTCTTTATGTATATTAGCTGTGGAGGTGATGCACAGGGACAAGGTGATGATGACCCAGGGTGATAAACACTGCTCTATTTTATGGGAATGTATTGTAGTTTTTGAGTATATTTAAGACTGACTCAGGCTTGCCCGACCTAGTCTTGTTCAGTGCAGAGCTGCCTTGCTTATACAAACAGAGAGGAGGCAGATGTCATCCTGAAGTTTCTTGAAGGTCTTCAGCATAATCTGATTCACTGTATACAACAAAAACACTAATATGTATTAAAATAACTGCAAAAAATATTTATGGCCGCCCCCAAAAGGGCGCTCGCATAAAAGGCCTCTCTGTCTCAAAATCCCGGGCTGAATTTCAGTCCCAGTACATCCCTGGGTAGAATAGTTAATTTTTTTCCAGTTTATTGAGTAGTTGGAAAGGGAGTAGATGTTGATGATATTCATAACTTCCTTGAGTGATTTGTTTGGGTTTTGCAGAGTTAATGTTATCTGCATAAAGGCTAATTTTGTGTATTAGGTTATTTGTTGTAATACCATTAATGCTGATATTTTGACGTACTGTTGCGGCTAATGGTTCGATAAAGTTTGCAAATAGTGACGGTGAGAGATGTGTTGATTAACGAAAGAGCCTGTGCAAAGAGTTGGGTCTTGTTGGGAGGATGTACTACTACTATGTACGGTACACAATATATCTGATACATAACAGGCACATTATTCTTTCTTGCATCTTACAATCATCATCTTCTCACCCTCTTTCTTTCTGTCCGTGCTTCGGCTACAGATGTCCTGTTTCCTTTTATTGCTGCTCCATCACACCGAGTTAGAATATGCTGTATTCATATGTTGTGGAATTTATTGTGATGTTTTTATCTCATCTGCCATTCTAATGAATAAAGGTGAAAGTGTTAGCTAAAAGTGTTTGTAGAACTCAATGGGGAAACCGTCCAGTGCAGGAGCTTTATTATTTGACATTTCTTTAAGAGCGTTTTCATATTCTATTGCTGTTAGTGGATTGTCTAAGATGTTAGCCTGATGTTTGTTTAGTGTAGGCATTGTAATGTGTTGTTGTTCTGGGTAATTCAAAGATTCCCAAGATACAGTGGGTACGGAAAGTATTCAGACCCCTTTAAATTTTTCACTCTTTGTTTCATTGCAGCCATTTTCCAAAAATCAAAAAAGTTCATTTTATTTCTCAGTAATGTACACTCAGCACCCCATCTTGACAGAAAAAAACAGAAATGTAGAAATTTTTGCAAATTTATTAAAAAAGAAAAACTGAAATATCACATGGTCATAAGTATTCAGACCCTTTGCCGTGACACTCATATTTAACTCAGGTGGTGTCTATTTCTTCTGATCATCCTTGAGATGGTTCTACACCTTCATTTGAGTCCAGCTGTGTTTGATTATACTGATTGGACTTGATTAGGAAAGCCACACA
>NC_060159.1:16850503-16897293 GCF_021292245.1 Micropterus dolomieu
CCGTGGCTGTTCTTGAATGGCCCAGCCAGAGCCCTGACTTAAACCCAATTGAGCATCTCTGGAGAGACCTGAAAATGGCTGTCCACCAACGTTTACCATCCAACCTGACAGAACTGGAGAGGATCTGCAAGGAGGAATGGCAGAGGATACCCAAATCCAGATGTGAAAAACTTGTTGCATCTTTCCCAAAACGACTCATGGCTGTATTAGATCAAAAGGGTGCTTCTACTAAATACTGAGCAAAGGGTCTGAATACTTATGACCATGTGATATTTCAGTTTTTCTTTTTTAATAAATTTGCAAAAATTTCTACATTTCTGTTTTTTTCTGTCAAGATGGGGTGCTGAGTGTACATTACTGAGAAATGAACTTTTTTGATTTTTGGAAAATGGCTGCAATGAAACAAAGAGTGAAAAATTTAAAGGGGTCTGAATACTTTCCGTACCCACTGTATATTTTCTGAAAAGATTTTTCAGATTTATTGGGATGGAGCAGAAGCCTCGGTGGTGGAGATCTTGGCAAATTCACATTTGTGGTTCTGTAAGTGGAAAACATGCTGTTTTATGATTTTAGTGCTTTGAAATTTTCTTTGTTCCACATTTCATGTAGACATTCAGTCTCTCCTGCAGACCACAACATCTCATTTTTGGATGCCAAGATTCTTACTGTATTTAATGACACAACCAATCATATTATTTACTTATTGCCCAGGAATTCATTAAACTACTCTTAAATTACACATAAGTGATAATAGCTTTCCTTAGTCTCCAAAACCTCTGTGTATACAAAATATTATGAACATTTTCATAATACACAAGGTCCTGTATCTTAAATTTAAAAGCCATCATTAACCCGTCTCCACCCCTGTATCTGCAACTCACCTTCACAACTAAATTAGATGTAATAGCTGAAATTAATACAGCGTTAATGCAGCTCTTGTTTTGAATATTTCTTGTGTTTATATTTCAAAATGTTACCGTTGTGAAGTAAGTGTGAAGAAGTAAATACGTGTGACACAATAAACATAATTATTTTAAGTTATTTGCAGACTCTATGCACTCTATGGATTTCTGTGTGTTCATGGCACCTCGCTGTTTGAGTGGGATACGATTTGCTTACTACTGTACAGCTCCTCTGGGGTATTACTAAAATCCATTAATAAAAAACAGCTCACTGAGATAGCAGCTCTGATTCATAATTCCTACTATGCAGCCACAAGAGCTAAATAGCACACATACACTGTCACATACAGTACCACAGCTTGCAGCAAAAACTCTCCAAAGGATAATGACACAGTTGACACTGCCTGGTTAATTTTAGGGATTTTTTTGATTTCTCTTTCTCTCACTACCTAATTTTTTCCACCATTTGTCTGTTTTGTACCCTCCACCTCCTGCTCTCAAATTTGAGTGTTTATCTCAGAGATCTGAATTTATCTGCCTAACAACAAAAGACAAAAAGACTAAATTTAGATTCAACCCTGGCCATTTTTCGCTACCAAAGTCTTTACTTTGAATGAATTGCTCTACATTTTGGGAAATATGCATATTTGCTTTCTTGCCAAGAGTTGAATAATAAGTTGGAACCACTTTTAATATCTTTCAGTTAAATATGAAGCTACAGCCAGCAGCCGGTCAGCTTAGCTTGGAAATAGGGGTAAACTGGTTGCCAGAAAACCTCACGGTAACAACAAGACTCAAGTAACTGTGCTTTCAGACCAAAAGCGAAGCGAGTGATCGGGGCAGTGAGTTTACATACAAATTCAATGCAAAGACGTGTAGAGCCGTGATTTCGTGTCGGGCGGTGCTGCGAAGGCCCTTGCATGAGTAGAAAATTTCCAACTTGAGTGAATTTTCGCGGGTTCTAATCGCCTTCTCGCATTGTGTGTGAACACTTGCAGTGAATGTACTCATGCGAGGAAAATGTCTCAAGGATTAAATTCTCGTTTGGTCTGAAAGCACCATAAGTCACCGATTCAGGCCATGAAATATTTTTTGCACAAAATATGAAATATAATTAGATAGTGTTAATTTGTGAGCTTTAGAGGTGCTGGTAAGTGGATTTCGTTACCTTCAGACAGAGCAAAACTATTTGTTGCCACCTGTTTCCAGCTTTTGTGCTATGCTAAGCTAACCCCATGCTAACTGTAGCTTTATATTTAGTATACAGACATGAGAGTGGTATTGATCTTCTGATCAGATCTCAAAAAAGCAAATATATTGATCTATTCCTTTACCCAAAGTAGATCACCATTAAAACATGTTATCCTACTGTATATAAAAACATTATATGTATATAAAAAGAATTTATAACTAATATCTGGTAGCTAGTTGACTGTAGTTTTTAACCATAAGTAAAATGTATTAAAATATAATATTTTTCATGGGTTATCAAAGCAATAGACTAGTTCAGTTTTGTTTAATCACTCCAAACCCTAGGAAACACCATTGTATTATATTAAGCATTTTACTTACACATTTTCAGAATCTGCTGTTTTCCTCTAGTAATCCACTCTGCAGCAGAAATAATGAAAGTGTTTATCCTGTTTAGATATTCTAACTTACTTACTGTATAGGCTACTGTTGTGCTACTACACACCTTTAGAGCAGACTAGTAGTAGATTGATAGTAGCGTCAGTTGATTCTTGTTCAATGTCAATTTATATGATCATTTTCTGAATCTTACTGTTTTATGTGATTGGTTGAATGTTATTAACTCCACCTTAAGTGGTTTGGAAAACTGGTCTACAAAATGCTGGGTCAACAGAGTCAACTGTTCATGAGACCGGTTATCCAGGTTCACTGGGCGTTACATTTTCGAAGCAAACTAAGTCAAAGATAACCTGACAAAGCTGAAAACTCACTTCGTGAGACAGGCCCCAGCTGTGTGCGTGTGTGTGTGTGCGCGCTCACACACCAGCTGCAGCCAGAGCTCAGGAACACAGAGGCCTTTTTGTCTGTCAGCAACATGTGGGAACAATTAATCACTGTCAGCAACCACACTAGGAATCTCCCTCTCCTTTCACTCATTATGCAGATTTTTGAAGGTGCGTAGGTGGGAATTCATATATTTGCATTTATGTAAATCTGAGCATAGACGGAGTGTGTTCACTGAATATTTTAGGTAGGTATTTTAAGGAGATTTTAAGCCTACTGTGGGGGAATTAGATGCATTTATTACCATAAATGTTGTAAATGTATAGAAATGAATACCCCGGACTTGTGCAGTTAGTGAGAAAGCAGGTTCCTCTGATTGGTCTAAAGGATTCTAAGAGTGCTTTCTAATTGGTTGTAGCTGTCCTAGCTCCAGCAGTTGTGATTGGTGGAGTGAAATTGGTTTGCGTAGGCAGGCGGTACAGAAAAGGGAGGGTCTGCATGGTATTGCAAGTGTATTTCATCACCTAGCTACAGCACATATCTGAACTCAACTGTATGAACACACACACACACACACACACACACACACACACACACTATAATCTTTTATTTTTTACTTTTAGCATTTATTTTAGTCTCTTAAGTGTTTTCTTGCTTTTATTGTGTATTTGTTTGTATGTGTTTTATTGCCTTTGCACTTGTTAAAGCACTTTGTAACTTGTTTTTGAAAAGTGCTCTATAAATAAACATTATTATCATTATTATTATTATTATTTGAGGTTGAAGCTCTCACCTCATACATGTTAGTCGCGCCCTGCAACCCCTCTACCACTGCTGTGATTGGACCAACTCTGTGACCTGAGCCTCACACCTCTGGTGTACTTAACCACCCACTGACACAGTGTATATGTATGTGTGAGCCCTGGCCAAACATAACCACACTCTATCAGCCATTATGTAAACCAGCACTAATCTGAGTCTAATGTCAACAGTGGCTGCTGCTGGGTCGAACGGACAACTTGTGCAATATTAGTTACCATTTAAGAAGAAGGATTGACAATGGGCTGTGGTTAAAATAATGCTTGTCTTGCCCTGGAGTGATCTTTCTTTGGAGAACGCAAACAAGGACCAAGGATGGGGAACAGCGCACAAAACATGCATTTTAATTTTCTAGCCCATGTGCAGGCATTACGTTTGTGGCTCAGAGGGTCTGTGTAGACCCTCATCGACTTGGGCGGATAACAAAATTTATGTCACGTGGACCTTTTGCGAGAGGACGGTTATTTATATAGTGTCACACACACACACACACACAGTCCAGGTTCCAGCTGCCCTGAGCTCTGGACTGCAGACAGAACATTCCATTCTCTTCAATCATATGCGCGTTTCCCGGCCAGCGGCTGGGTGTCTCTCTCAGCTTGTGTGTGTTTTAAGTTTTACTTATGTGTGTGTGTGTGTGTGTACGGGAATCTGGAGCTTGGCAGAAGGAATCCTGTTACACCTTATTCTGCTTATATTTATGCACACACACAAAGAAACGCACTTTAAACGTTGAATCAATTAGATTTTCACATTTTGTCATGAAAAGGGTCTATCCAACCTATAATACGTTACTGGGACTGACAAATCTATTATAATGGTGCGAACAGCATTATCACGTTCCTCTTACAGATTTAAATTGCAGTTAAAATGGACACATACACACAAACTTGCATTTACACTGCTTTTCAAGAGTTGTGACCTTGTTAAATCAGAAAACCTGCTCTTGTCATCATGGGGACCTTACTACTGCAATATCAACCTCTCTCTCTCTTCCTATCTTTACCAACTGTCTCCCCCTTTTCTCTCCCTCCTTGCCTTCATCTAGTCCAGAGTGTCCTGTGTTATGTAAGACCACATGCTCAAGGAACTACTTGTTTACTCTTTACATTTCCTCCAATGAGGTGGGAGAGGTGGCTAACCCATCCCTCTTCAAACAGCCAATCAGTGCGGGCCAGTGCACAGACATGGTTAGTCACGTTACCCTAGTAAGGCTCCATTGGGTCAGTGTGTTTTGATCAGTGCTGAAGGGTCACCTTAGTTCCTATGGTGCATTGGTTCACGGTCACAATGGAAGATGAAGCATGCTCTCTCACACACACACACACACACACACACACACACACACACACACACACACACACACACACAGAGTAAGGAGAATTAAGCATATGAAAAGCAAGAAGCAGCAGGGAAATCAATCAGTAGGTATTTTCATGAATTGGATCATGAAAAAAGCATAAAAAACAAGTGTACAAAAAACACGAGTTCATATGCAGTCAGTATACGTTTACAAAAACACTGTTCATTACAGCTCAGTACGGGACATGTACAGTTTGCTGTGGGACAACACAGGACATCCCTGCTGGGCTTTATCAACCCGAGTTCCAGGACACGGCGTCCTTAAGCTACGGAGCAACTGTGCCTGCCAAGAACGACACACACACACACACACACACACACACACACACACACACACACAAAACATCTCAGCAAAAACAAAGACGACTTATTCAGACAGAAGGAGAAACAGACACGCAAGAGAGTAAAGCAGAAGCGAAGAAAAGAACTGAATGTGTCTAAACGCAACAATAATTTTCTCATATTTGTGTACTTCTGTTTTTTTTTTTTAAACAATTAAAGCTATACCAAACCTAAATACTGCACATCCAGATAAGCTTACACAAAGTTGGGCTGAGTCTTCTGTCAGTTGATAAACTGTATTACCAAAATAGATTGTGTGTTTTTAGCAAACTAACTAATTGAATACCTGGCAAATATATACACTAATTAAACTACACTGTAGTTACAGTAAAAATGGGTAAACAAGGGGCTGCTTTATTCTTTTGCCAGCCCAGACTAACACTTCTATAAATGAGCTTTTATGAGCAATATATATATATATATATATATATATATATATATATATATATATACACACATACATATACATACACACACACACATACATATACATACATACATATACACACACACACATACATACATACATATACACACACACACACACACACATACATACATATATATATATATATATATATATATAAAAAGCTCCTTTAACAGAAAAATGTCAATCTAATATGTAAAACTCGATCTGTTATAAAAATGAAGAATACGCTCAAGGCATTACTGAAGGGAAGTGTAAGCCATCTGCCAGTCAATAAAGACAACCAGAGGGAACATGCTCTTAATACATTTGGTGATAAACTGCTGAGGGATTTAAAATAATTTATTTGCTGCGTGCAATGAATGTTGTTTGGGTTTCTCTGTGGGGTTGGGTAGACAGGTCCTCGGCCCCAGCTTTATGACTATGCCGTGGTGACTCGCAGGCTGCCCTTTTTAAGAACTTGAACTATTTCAACATCTGACATCTAAAAATAGAGAGAGACCGGAGGGCAAGTCTGCTGGCGACGATTATCGTATTTATCCTGGCGTATGAATGCGTGGGTGACTGACGCACTCTCATACACACAAAAACACAAACTGAGAGTGAAGGCGCAGTGGTGTGGTGGTGCATGAAGCACACGAGTACACAGAGAAGGGTAAAAACACAGGACAGGCCAATCACCAAATGATCCCACTTGTATGCATTACAGTGCTTTTCTGTGTGAACAGGTGATTAATTAGACCTTCAAACGATGAGTGCATGTGTAAGAGACAGCGATTGAGAGGCATCGAAGGAGAATAGATATAGAGTAAAGGGGGAAGACAGAGAGATAGAGAAAAAGAGGGCACCCTTAGTATTAAGACTAGCAGGGTGTCTACATGATTAATTACATCTCTGTGCGATACGAGCAGCGATGAGGAGTGGAGGAATGGAGGGAGAAGTGTGGGAAGGGCAGAATCATTCATAATTATCAGGAAGGGGAATGTTACTATTCCTGTGGGAAGATATGGCACGGGCGACAGGAATACATTTGGGAAATGAGCCTATCATCTACACCTCAACCCACAGACCTTTTTCAAGGGCAATGGAGTAGAGTAGTGGGATTTATTTTTAGCTTTCAGGCTTTGAAAGTCTAAGTCGAATTCATTTTCTGCATAAACAATGTCAGGTGACCAGCAGTTCAAGTGCTTCCAGTGGCTTGGATGGGCATTAAAAATCTCCTGGTTAAACCACAGAGCTCTTGCGGTGAAAGAACTCAGGTTCAATTATAAAAACTTAATGATATAAGAACATGCACACTAAAACCTTAGGGAGAGAATCAAATCAAGAAGCTTTTCCACATTGATGAAAGGAATACTTGAACTTCAGAGTTTTTATTTCTGTATGTTGACTTACAACAACTTGCACAGCTGCGTCGATCTCATATACGCTTTGTCACCATTTTTCATGAATAAAACCAATGTTGGTACCTGGCTACTCTGATTAGTTAATTGTGTCTCCAATCGGTAGAAACATTAATGGGCTTAACACCAAAACAATGTTAATTGATGAATATACTGGAGATGTGGGTGGTGATTCAGAGGTCAGGAACCTGTTTTTCCTGACTGGCATGTCCTTCATAGCAACAGCTATGGGCTCATAGGTACTGTACTCTAGCTGATGTATTATTGATGTGCCAAACTGATGCCCAAAACATAACCAACACATAAATTCACTAATGCTTTATAGAGCAGTCCTGTTTCTATGTGGAGGAAAATTGTAAACTGTAAACTAAAAAAGCAGGAGAAGAAGAGAAGGCCAGGGGATTGAGGAGTGGAGGGACAGTGAGGAAGTGAGGGAGAGGAGGACGACATGCTGTTTTTATGTGCGTAGCTTGGGTGAGGGGTTGACTGCGGTTTATTGCCTCCCTTAACGCTACTCTGCCCTCTGTGCATACTTGTTTTTCCACAGGACCAGCTTAAGTTCTGCACAGAACAAAATGGAAGCTTTTCGGTGAACTGAGGACACTCATTAGGTTATGGATTACACTGTGAATATGTAATAGATTTATGGAAGATCTGTGCTCCCGCAGAATTTTCTATAGAAATACAGCTATCAGCATAAATTACAAAGTAAAGCTAAAACAGAGTGAGGTATATCATCCCTCTGTAAATGAGAATGTGGATTTTCTTAGTAGCCCAAGTTCATTTCTGGTATCTAGTGACTGCCTGTAAATCTTCTGCACACACAGGAAATAACAAATCTTTGTCTTCCTGACTGTTATCTCCCCATTTCAATCAGAACTGTCTGCTTAACTGATTTTTATTTGGCCTTTGATCTCTATTTATAGTGAATCATTTTGTAATTTTGTTTTGAAATACACTATATAGTTAATATTATCACTATAAAATTTTAAGTCTCAATTCACCGCAACATCTAGGTAAGTTCACCTCACATTCCTGGTTTCCAAACTATCCCCTTCAAGGAGTCAAGGAGATACTGTAAATCAATGCGGTAGAGATAAGAAAAGATACACTTCCATCATATATATATATATATATATATATATATATATATATTACACAAATTTATGTGGACTTTTTTCTGTCTTTTCTCCTATAGTTTTTGTAAAATACTGGATACTTTCAAATTTTGGGGGTCTACTTAAAGTCCCTGAAATGGAACAGTGTGAAAAGGAAAAATCCAGCATAGCGTTAGTTCAGGCAGGCAACAAAGTCAAGCTCAGCCCACAATCCCAGCACATCAGCTGATAGTAGCCTACCTGAAAGCCAGCCACATCAGCGGACTCCCCAGCGGACTCCTCTGCCAGCATTCATTGGCAACTTCCATACATGGCACCTTTTTTAACCTTACTTATTTAGCCTGCCTACCCTTGCTGCTTCCTCAGCAAGCAGCTTTTAACCTGCTGCAACCGCAGCTCCTCCTTCGAGGCTGTGTCTGATTAATCATAATGCAATTTCTGTTGTTACTGATGCCTGCTCTATTCTGTACCCTGGGGGGTCTTTGCTGCTGCTCTCTCTGCACATGGTTGGGCAGGGAGGTGTCCTCCAAATGCCTATGTGGAAAACCATAAGGCAGAGAGATCCCAGAACAGAGCCATACCCCAGTTACCCCCAAATATCAGTTTTCTTGATGAAAGTTGCCCTGACTAAACACTTTTTTTGTTAACTTCTATCAACTCATGTCCACACTAAACCCTAAACTATGACAAGGGGTCACAAAGTTAAACTTTGCTTCATTTCAATGGGTCACAAGACAAAAAGGTTGGGAAGCTACCAACATGTCAGTACGAGGGGGATTACCTCGTACTGACATGTGGGGTCCCCAGTGTGCAAAACTCCCTTTTGCAGTAGAGGTGTTCACATTAGGCAGTTAATGAAAAAAAACAAAACGGTCCTTCAAGTTATGTTACAGAAACGTGCATGTGTCCTGCAGCATACTGTGCCTTTCTCCCAAACTGCCTTACTGTCCTGTGCCCATAAATTTGGAAACCACAATTTTCTCTTTTTGCTGTTCAAGTGTTTATTCAGTTTTTTCTTTTGTGTATTCAGTAAAATCTTGCTACGGATTAAAGCTGAATGTATACTAAAAATAAATACACACACACACACACACACACACACACACACACACACCTTTGCCACAGACTTTCCCTCAGCATGCCCACATGTCTTTCATAATTATACTTGTTTGCTGGATTTACCTTTGCTGTGGTGTGTGTGTAACACCGAGGTGTGCCGCCTCTTTGACCCGGTGTTTCCACAACACAGCCTGCTTAATGCCTTGAGGCTATATCCAGGACACGCCCACGGGACTTAGTTTGGGTTGAAGGGTCGACTCATTTTGTATCTGTTGACGTACGCGGTTTCGTGACCTCTCAAACCTCCAATTAACTCCACTGAAGGTGAGCTATGATCTCATTGAGACAGATTATGCGTAATGCTATTATCACTATAATCATGTTGACTAACTAAACAGTAAGCTATAAATCCAGTTCGAGCTCGATTGTTTGGAACTGGTGACGTGCCGTTTCTTGTTTGTAATGTGTGTATTTGTGCGCATGTGTGTGTTTTAGAGTTTTGTTGCAGCAGTGGAGTTCACATCTGGTCCGGATTAGTGTCGGGGCCCCGCTGGTGTTCATGGGGCTCTTCACTCTAATGGTGCTAAAAACAGATACAGTACACACTCTGACACGCACACTAACACACGCCCACCAGACCGCAAGCCACTGATTCTTACCGTATGTTTTACCATGACACTCACTTAAAGGATACCTCCTGTTTATTACAACTTGGGTTTTATTTTCTAAGTTTTGTCCATCATTCCTAGCTGTAACAGTAACACTGCACTCAGCAGTTTAAAACTGGGAACTCCCTGTCATTCCTAAAACGATGTCTGACATGGTAGTAGAGTTTTTAAACAAACCTCCCGGTCAGCCAAACTTATTGTGAAGAGAAAACGATGGCAAATCATGAAAACTTTATCCAAACTGTAAACATCCATCTCGGTTTACAGACAGACTTCCTAGTCCTTCGACCCATTTTATGGTGTTGTGTATGTGCAAATAAAAAAGAAATTTGCCTGACAGTTTGTGTTTCTGCCCCATTTAAAGCAGCAAAGTCATCAGATCTCAGCAATTACTTTGTTTAAGTTGTAATAAAATAGAGTTTTCCTTTAGTCTTTTTTAAAAAAACTGTGTTTATTGGTTGTCACATTTATAGATAAGTTCAATGCAAATAACATTCTTGTGTTTTACAAACAGAAAGGGAAGGACAAATACTAATTAAATGGTTGAAAGAGGATATTAAAAAAGAAAAAGTGAATAAATAAATAAACAAAACAATACCACTTGGGTCAAGTCGCCTAAAAGTTCCATGAACAAAGACTCAGTGATGCAATGTGTCCAAAAATAATAACGATGACTTTAAGTCTGCATATGACAAAAGTGGGGATTTGAAGCATAGATTCAGTGTGGTCCAGGAAGGGACATCACATTTTCTTAAATGTATCGGCAGATAAACTTGAATTTCTCTATTTTTAAGTGCTGTATGACATCTCTTAACCATGAAATATAACTGGGTGGCTGTGAGAATTAGCCTGCCTGCTTATAACATTATGAAGGTTGCAATCATGTACCTAATTCCTCTAAAAGGACTATCCTCTGAATATGGCAAATCAAAGGATCAGGTTCTATCTCCTGCCCGAAAACCTTCGATAGAGTTTGGAAAATAGATTTCCAGTAGTTAGATAATTTAGAACAAAGCAGGAACATGTGTGCTAGAGTGGCAGGGAGCTGCCTACATCGATCGCGAATAGAGTCTACCTTAGGATATCCTGTACTTTGATAAGTTTTACTATGGAATAATGGAGACGATGTAGTACCTTCAATTGTTTTAGTCCATGCCTAATGCATATTGATGCTTTGTGTACATTCTTTAGGGCATCCTCCCAATTGTCCTCTGTTATGTCCAATCCCAAAACATTCTCCCAGGCAGAACCCTTTCAAGTTTTAAACTAAAAGCTAAGATGCTGGTCTTTTAAACTGATAATGATGAAACATGCTGCAGACTCAGCATGGAGCCGTCTTTGTATTTTATTCTCAAGATATACACCAGTTTGACCTCCGAGCCTGCTGGTTTAATACTGAGCTATTAGACCCAGTGAGAGCACGGTTTCTCTCAGGCTCAGAATCTATAGGTCAGTTTAACTTGCCTGACCCCATCTACCCAGCACCTCTGCACTAGAAAGTGTTTCTGTTTGACTGTGTGTGTATGTGTTTGTATGTGTGTGTGCCTGCCTCATTTCATGCTGATGTCAGCACTTTTAGGCCTATCAGTCCTCTTCCTCCTGCACACACCAGCTGAGGAGCAGAAAGGGAAGGAGGTGGTGGAGATTTGTGACATGCATATGCTCACACAGTGTATCTTTGTCCCGAGTGTGTATTTTATGTATGTGTTTTAGCACAGAGCAAGATCCTAATCTTTCCAAGGCAAACACCTTTGCAAGGCTGACACACACACAAAACACTCAAAAACTGCACAAACACACAACTTGGGAGAGTTTTCTCCCAGCAACAGTGAACCTCTTCCTCAGCCCCTCTAGGCTCCGCCCATCCAAGGAGTCACATGACTTCCTGCTTTAAAACAAAAAAGGAAAGAGAGCAGCAGTTTGCATTAACTCTCTGCTTTTCTTCTCTTATTTTTACCTGGGCTCGACCATTTCTGCATGTGCATTTCATAGTTTGCCTCTGGTGTGAGAAAAGTTTGTCTGTCAACACTCAGGACTTTAGTAGAGGATGTTTTTTTACCAGGTTCCAGGCTTTCCCGCAAATGTGAAATATTTTATGAATTACAACCAAAATCATGACTACTGAAATAAAAAAAAAAAAAGATTCATAATTCCCTGCTGCCTTTGCCTCCTCTTGTCACCCCCCTACTCTGTTTCCCCCTCTTATGACCCTCCCATCTCTTCTTTTATTATTGTATTACTTCCTGTCTTACTGATCTCGGAGCATCTTTTGAAATCCCGGTTTCTAGAGCAAAGCTATTGTTTCATGACCACTTTGTGCGTCCAGTGATTATGCCTGATAACATGTGTGCATCATTGGAGCTTGTGTGTGTGGGTGTTTGTGTATGTGCATGAGCAAACTTCAGTGCCCAAGCTTTTGTTTATACATGGTCTATGTGCGTGTGTGGAACAGGTTTCTGTTAAGCTTATTAATCACAGCCAAAGGAGATGACGTAGCTGTGGTGCCAAACTCCACTTTGCTGTGTCAGCTTAAATCTGCACGTTCTCCATGCCTTAATTCAGCCATTGTTGTATATGTCTGTAAGCATTTTTGTCTGTTTACCACGTCTCTGCTCACAATTTATGACTTTTCATCTCAGTGTCTTGCCATGTTTACAGTGAACTCACTCTTAATATAAACTGAAGCTGCAGTTCACACTATACTATTCACACTATGAATTAAAACTCTCCTGCATTGAATGAAACAGCGACTGACCCTAACTCTAAACCCTGATAACATCTGTGTGTGTGGTTGACGCAGGACACAAACTCTAAACAGACACTTTCAACCACAGCTGTACGTGGTTGTGCTGAGCAACCAAAAAACCTGCTGTGCAAGAAATGTGTGTGAGTTGTTGCCTGCTGAGAATATTTACTGCAGAAAGAGACAAAGCATGAAGGTGACAACAGTTCTTGTACCAATTGTGCACTGACAGGATTCTTCATTCTTCTCTTCGTGGTTCTCTTATATCGCATTTTTTTGTTAATCGAAAAGTACACAAAGGAGAATGACAGGAAGTCTGGGTGACAGAGGGGACATGATGGAAAGGTTAGGAACCAGATTGCAATGAATTTCCAAATTTGCATCTTTGTCTTAAGGGACCCACTACTCCTTCTTCTAATTTCTCATTCACCTACTCTTAATCTTTCTTTCTTCCAATTTGTAGAATGTACAGCTAATAAATCCTTCCCCACTTGCAAGCCAAGCTCTTTCTTTCATGAAACAAGCAAATTAAACTCCATATTGATGTTCATATACTGAAGGTTATCATTTCTTCTCATTGCCTGGCTAAACTCCACAAACTCCTCCTGTCTGATCTCGCTGCTTGAAATGAACTTCAGTGCCATGGTGATGTGTGATGGAATTTCATTAGCAGACTCCAAGCAGACTGTATATTGTTATCAGGTCTCAGTATTTATTTTGGACCCAATGGCGGCGTGAACTTAAATACCCCCATGCTATAGGGGGTTATTTTCGGGGTACGAGAATGGTCATCTGGGCCCAGTTTACATGGAGTCGAGAGTGTTCAACGGGGACATAACAGGCCCTCCAATCCCTTCCTTCATCCTTCTTTGTCCCAGCTCTCTAAGGCATTCACAGCTTAGTGCTCATACATGACAATACACACACATCTGCACACACACACAAACACACTAACTACTGTTTACAGGTCAGGCTGGTATTTCCTTACACCACTATGCATGTTGTACACATCCGTGAGGATACACACACAAAGTCAGGTGAACAGTGGCCTCGACTGAATCGCAGCGCCACTTCGCCACCTCACCCTCCCTTCATGTCGAGCTCTTTTCCCCTCACACGGCACTTTGTATTTATATTACTCCGCTATTAATAGACCACTGGCAACCGCACAGCTACCCTTTCTGTCTTCTGTATGTGTGTATTTTTGCATGTGTAGCTGCCAAAAGTATATGTTCTTTTATCAGAACTTGTAAGTTTTGTTTTGAAGGTTCCTCATTTTGACAAGTACATGCATGAAATTTGTGTAGGTATGACAGGAAACAACTGTGTCGAAGGAGCAGGCAGCCACCTCATCTAAGCTGCGTCTGATGGCGTTACCCAAAATGGACAGCTACTGACACAGTGACATCGGGGGGGGGGGGGGGGGGGGGGGGGGGGGGGGGGGGGGGGCAGAAGGGTGAAGCTGAGTCTCTATCATCTGGTCATCATCATCATTCTCCTCCTATTTTGCCCCCTCTCTTTTTGCTCTGACATTCACCCGTTGCCTGTTTCTGTATTTTTCTGTCATCTCCCACTCTTTTCTCTCCCTTTCTGAAAGGTCCTTTCTAAGTCAACTCTCCACACAAAAGCTGTATGGTGGCACTAGCTGGCTGCAGGCCAAAACTCTGCTCTCTGGCTCTTTCTCCCTCTCTATGTTGGTGAGCAGCAATCACTCAATTTAACCCCCTCCACCCACCCTCTGTTTCCACCTCTATTTTTGTTTTTCCTCCACTTTCTTTTCTCTGTGGAGGCAGAGTGCTTAGAAAGTGTGAGATCTCGAATGCTCTTGCTCAAATGCTCGTTTTCTCACACACACACACACACACACACACACACTGAGGTGACTGAGGAGCTGTAGGGCTCAGTGCTTCTCAAAGGGGTGTGTCTTTGGAGCTTGTGTGCGAAGGCCTTGTAAACTGGAAAGGAGGAAAAAAAGGGAAGAAGAAAGGAAGAGTGGAGAAAAAAAAAAAAAAAGAGACAGGCTTTTCACCCAAGTGGGCCTCTTTCTGATAGTAGGCTCAACACCACAGCTTCCACATGCTAATAAAAAATAAAAAAAAAATCACACAAATGCACACATTTGCTCTTATACAACACTGACCCTAGAGTGTGTGAATCTTTCACAGATGAATCTTCAGAAAAATCTCAAGTCAAAGGTGACTGACAAGGCTTTTACCCAAACACACACATGCTCACAGTAATGAAAGGCTTGTGCATGAATGCTGGTCACGCAACAAGTTCACATTGCTTTGTACGAGTTCACAAGGAAGTAAATGAAGAAAGAGGAGGAAAAAAGTGGCGACAAAAACTAATCAAGGAATAATTAGGGATTGGCAACATACTGCAGCCTATATAAGAAAAATGGTTTCAGGTGTCTGATGAACTATGTCAGAGCAAAAACCAACTTATGACTTTTACCCCTCTGAACTCACATGCTGACCTCGTCAATACCGTGTGGCAGGAGCAGTCAGCAGCCGCCAGCCTCAAACTGACTGAAATAACCAAAGGAAAAGGGAAGTGGTGGTGTTACATTAGTTGGTCGGTCTGTCAGTTGCTTGTCTGGTCACGAGATCGATGTGGAAGAAAGAGATGAACTGGCAGTAGCAGTGCCCCTGTGGTGTAACATTAAAACTCAATATTTTCCTGTGTTGGATAATGTCTTTGTGTCTTGTTGTCTGTGAAACCATGAAATAAAATCTTCTGTGACATTTCTGTTATGCATATAGTGTATATCTGTGCTACATTGTCCTCAGTATGTTGCATAACGATTAAAGAGTGTGTTTAAGTTTCAAGGTGTGGTCAAAGTCTATACATATTACATGCTTTGTAGGGTGGGTGTGCTATCGTCTCTACGTTTGAGGACCAAAGAAGTAGCTAGAAATTAGGAATAGTTTTGGGACATACTCTTATTTGCTTTCTCTGAAGATAGATGAGAAGATTGATCTCACTCTCATATCTGTCTGTTTTAACATGGAGCTAGAGCCAGCAGCTGGTTAGCTTAGCATTAAGATGGGAAACAGCTAGCCTGGCTCTGTCTAAAGGTAATCAAATCAACCCACAAGTTCCTCCAAAATTCACAAGGTAACACATTATCTCATTTTGTTACCTTTGAGAGCCAGAGCAAGTCTACCTGTTTCCCTCCATTTTTTGTCGTTAAGCTAAGCCAACAGGCTGCTGGCTCCAGCTTCATGTCGAACAGGGTGAATGAGAGTGTCTTCTCATGTAAGATATTTCCAGGTATGTGTTAAGTGATGACATCATTGGACCAACCAGTATGGGACTACTTGATGGCACCAGAGCACACTGTACGTTCCATTGTCTGCATGATCAGACTCTGAGTAAGCTTGTCCACTGTGTGTGTGTGTGTGTGTGTGAGTGTGTGAGTGTTTAGTGTGTGAGTGTGTATGCATGGGCATCTTTTGTTGTTTTGAGCTTAGTTTTCCCAGTGTGCCCTGGAGTAAAAAGCCTGCTGTCTGTCTGGTGCGCTATTCCACACTAACTAGGTCAGTGGCTGGCTGAGTAAGAGGGTAAAGTCAGGCTAAAGTCACCCAGAGAGTGTGTGTGTGTGTGTGTGTGTGCCCATGATTGTGGGTGGGTGGGGAAGAGTCACTTACATACAACATAATGAGTTCAAAGCTGGGGCAGAGTGAGAAGACGAAAGAGACAAGAGACGAGATTTAAAAAAGGAAATAAGAAAGCCAGACAGGCAGGAATGTACTTTACCTCATGTGGGCAGGGCAACATCTAAAATGTTAAATGAGTGCTATTGTACGAAATGACGGGTTCCTAATAAAAGAAAATGCAGGCGGGTGTAAAAGGGCGAGATGTGTAGATAGAGAGACAGACGGACATGGAAAGGGAGGGCTGCAGAGAACACAAACTGCTGCAGGGTGCTTTTAATGTGAAGTATGCAGACAGACATGGCTGCAGAGGGAGTAGTAAAGTGAAGTGTACAAGACTTTATTTTGTCTGCTTTTCACAGTCTGCTTGTCTGGGTTAGACTACTATGGGCAACGCCTAGGGACCACCACTTACGGGGGTGCTTGAGTATGTGAGCGTTTCTGTGTTTGCGTGGGAGCACTTAGGGGTAGAGTAAGCACTGTGGAACAATTTGGGTTAACGTGAATTATTCACTGGTGTAGCTGAATTCAGCAGCGCCAAGCAAGCTTCTCCTCAGGCAGCACACTCACTTTAAAAGCTGGACAAGGGGGTAGCTGTGGCAGGATTTCTGTGTGTATCAATGGGTTTAGTGTGTCCACAAAGTCTCAGCCCAGCAGATTAGATAACCAAGCGATCCTCTATCTAAGTCGTTTATGGTCCACAACTCTGCAAGGACACCCTATGACCAGCATCTGGGAAACTCATACTGGGTAAACTGGGGAGCATGAAAGGTTTGAAATACAAAATCAAGCCAACATTCCAATCGGTTTCTTTGATGCCACCCTTTATTCATGATACTCTATCCTCCTTTCCCCTCTCTCCTTCATCTCTTCCCACATTCAAACAGAGAGAAAATAAATACCCTGCGCTGCTATATTTGCCAGGAGTTGTCTGTTTAGTGTGTGTGTGTTTGACTAAGATACTGTACTATTGCACAGTTGAGTGCAACAGGGCACCCCATGTCCCCCCATCTCGGCTCCTTTGCCTTCTTCCTTATCCTCCCCCTCGCTTCTTTAACTTCCCTTCCTCTTTTAACCCTCCCTGCTTTATTCCCCATTTCCTCTCTTGTCTCAAGTCTCTCTGGCTTTGAAAGTTGGAACGTGGCCAATTAACACAACACCCAGTTCACCAAACCGAGGTGGTGGAGGAGGGGAACAGAGAGAGAGAAGCCTCACATCGCTACACACTGACCTACATACACTTCCACCCAGCTGATTGAATCTTACGTTGAGGCCTGCGGCCAATCATGAGTGGGGGTGGAGTGCCAACCAGCCAATGGCATCAGCCGCTCTCCGCAGAGCTTTTGCACTGTCTCCATACAGTTTTCAGTAATCATACAGGGGCAGAGAGAATGAGAGAGACATAGAGAGAAAGGGTGAGCTTGACAGCTGAGAGTCACAGAAAATGAGAGAAAGAAAGAGACAGAAGAGGTTGAGGCTTAGAGACAAAAAATAGAAAGACAAAGCGTGGAGGCAAAATGTGGCTCAGACAGACAAAAATAAATGGTTGTTCCTTCCTGGTTCGCTCTCAGCCTGTGAGTTACAGCGCTACAACTGCAGACAGATGAAGGCTAATACTGGCTAATGTTAAAGAGTGGATTAGTGACCCGTATTTGTCCTTGCTCCTTTCCCGGCCCGAGGCCCAAGCCAGCCATTTCAGACCCAGAGAAGTATCAAAAATGGCACAATTTATTGTTGCTGTATCCCAAACACCTTGTGACTCAATGTTTTGGTGATTTTCATGTTTTAATGTACTTGAACTTGGTTTCATGACCCCTTGAAAATTCCTCAACAGTCGACTTTTTTGAGGCTTTGTAGTTTTAATTCAACACCAGTGAATAGACGTGTGCTGATTTTTAGCAGTTATCTTCCTTATGACTGCATTAGCTGCAAAAACCTGATAATGCCATGATAAAGATGGGCTATGTTACTGCATTAGATGTTCTGTTATGCTATTCTTGTAAAAGTAAGAAAAAATGTGTACTTTGTGCCAGATGAAACAATCAATAAAAGTGTACACGATTTACTGTAGGTCTATGACTGAGACTCATAAGAGATACACTGAGCTCATCTAAACACAGCCTGAAGACACAGACACTGAGAAAACTCTAGCGCACACACACCAAACTAAACACAGTGTACTCTTTCTACACACGCACGTCCCTTATACACAAACACACACAAACATGCACACAAACACTTACACACCTTTGACAGCATGTGATGCCACCACAGAGAGGATGAGGGCATCCCTGGCAACATGCAAAATGGAAAGTTCAACCCGCAGCCAGCTACCTGCAGGCTCGAACAGAAAACCTTACATAAGTGTTTATATTCAAGTCCCACATAGATAATGCATTTCTACTCTATTCTATGTGCCATCGTTTTTGCTGTGGTGGCAAAAAACGGGAAGGAAGGAAAAAGACGCTTGAAAAGCAAGTCAATAAAAAAACTACGAAAGGCAAACTGAAGGAAAAAGAGGGGGCAGCGGGGAGGTGCAGAGAGGCAGCGTAAGGCACACTAACCCATATTTAAAGAGATGGAGGTTTATACAGCTCCCACAACAGAGCCAACACTCTGGATATGATGAATTATGGGAAGGAGAGTGAAGGCAAAAAGCTATAATATGGTGCCCAGGGATAATATGGGATTTGGTTCATTGGGTGTGCAGAGACAAACACATTTACACACACACACACACACACAGGCAGTCACATATATTCACATGCAAACTCACACTGTACATTAATCAGTCCAAAAGCCTTTCAACCACACAGTGATGTCACTGCATAGCGATAATCCATCCTAGAGGATAGTGGTCAGCGCAGGTCTGTCTCACACAGTGGTCCATACATGGCACCCCTCATCCCCTTCCCTTCCCTCTTTTTCAGTGGACAGATGAGCCTATCAGGGGTGATGGGTCTTCATGAATAATGCACAAGTTGACTCAAGTGCTCATATGTAAAATGGATTCTTGACCAATATTGACCAGTCTACTTTACTTTAAAAATAAAACTAGTAGCACTCAAGCTACTAAGGTCTATCCAGAGTGAGATTGTGAAAGTGAGATGGGTGGAGGGCTAGTGGAACCCCCCAGTCTGAACGCTGCACCATCATGGAACTCTTTCACGGTGAAACAAAAGGGTGGGATCATACTAGGGCATGTTATAGTGTTCCCGTAGAGTGTGAAGGTGTTAGTACGTTTTAAACGAGTGGTTGTTGGATTACCGAACTACATTTGCAACTCCCTCCCCCTGTCCCCCTGTGATACTGTCCAAAAGTGTGCACGGTTATCTCCAAAAACAAAATTATTATATCACCCCTTTCTATGTGGCAGCCTTCTTCTTCTATTTCAGCATACCCCTGCAGTTTATGCTAAGAATGTATTGGGGCAAAATAATGCACCCTGCTTATCAGAGTGGCAGCTCCTCATGATGCACTCTAGAGCGTAGACAGATCAACCAGGCCAATATAATTGCCAATATCAGCTTATTGCAGATATATCGGTGTCACTGTTGACTGATAAGTAACAAGCAATTGCAGTACAGAAATGCCAAACAAGGTTTATGGTTGAAGTTTGTCCAACTGTAAAATGCCTCACTTGCCTATTTGTATTGGTCACAATAAAAAACAACAACAACAAGGGATCTGTATAACGGTTGTTTGTGTTATGTGTTTATTATCGGCCGACACATATCGTTATCAATTTTTTAACTCCCAAATATAAATAGATAGTCCTCAGAAATCTAGTATTGGTTGGGCTATAATGTACTCACCACTTCAGTAGCATTCTCAGTGCAAAGTTAATTGCATGTAGGTTAGTGTTGGGTTAGGCTTTACAGTCAGCAGTATCTGTATTTAAATCCTCAGAATCAATCCATCAGCTTTTTGCTTTGCTGCCACTTTTTACTCAACCTGCTATTTTTTTGAAACTCAAAATAAAAGGGAGCCTGAACTTGTCTCTTTGAGCTGCAGATGTGGAGATTGGTGTAAAATTGATAGTGAAGCAAAAAGAGTTGAGAGAAGGTGACCTTTGTTCAAAATGCAAGTTGTCTTCTGTTCCACTGAGTTTCTTGGAAGAGCTAGTATCTTTGCTTCTTCCATTAAAGATCTCCCTCTGTATGATTGTTCAACATACAACTAAATATCACGAAGCACTGATGCTTTAATTTTGAGGGGCCAGCCGAAAAAATGTATAGCTTTTAATGCATATTTAAGATCATTCAAATGTTTTCTGCCTCCAAAACACTGTCCTGTTTTCAGCAGGACAAAGAAAAACAAACATCACTAAAAGAAGAAATGCTAACAGAGATGTAAGGTATATCACCAACAGTTGTTATAAACTGTGTTAACGTTTTTCTGGGAGGATATCTTTTTTCCCTTTGATCATCTTCGGTTACAGTTGCCTATAGTGTGCAATCTTTTACATAGATAGTAACATTGTTACAGGGTGAGACTGCACAAACTGTCTGCTGGCTTGTCTTTCCAGCCAGATCACATGAACTCCAACACTGTACGTACCCTTCCCCCCACCAACAATATGCTGTGGGAAAGAAATGGAGGGAGATAGGGGAAGTGAAGGAGAAGGCGACTCAACTCCATTGCTGTGAGTCCAAACACGTCATGGTGGCCTGAAGGCTTCCTCCAGAAAGGAAAGCAGAGGAGAAAGTTAGCTGTGCAGGGAAAGCAAGTGTCTCTCTGGGGGGATATGTACAACAACAGCTGAGGCCAGGACTTTCCCTGCATTTGCCCAGCCCCCTCTGTATATAGTATTAAGACACACGTGCCTATAGAGTCATAGTGAACACAAAGCCTTCACTATATCAGGGCCCCTTCACACTCAAATGCCTGCAGCAGAACATGGAAATTAGAAATGTGCACTAGAGAATGTCTCCTTGACTGGGTGCTGTTTACAGTTTGTATTACTCCAGTTTGATGTGTGTGTTTATATGCATGTTACATATGTATACCGGTGCATGCTTGTTTCCCTCCAAATGTACCGTGGAGCCATTATGAGACCCTCCAGGTCTTGAGGTCAGTTTCTCTGCGTATCGGTTACTTTCCTCAGCAGCACAGAGGGACTAAGGTGATTGATGGACAGGCTGGTTGGGATGAAGGTCACCGTGGGAACAGAGGGATGAGCTACAAGTTGAGAGGAATCACACATGCATGCACCATAATGCCTACAAACACACCACCACACAAGGTGAAGATGAAGGAAGGGCTCAGAGTAAAACAGAGAGAAAGTCTCTGTGTCTGGGTAGAGCAGTGCCCAATGTGCCTTGGGGCTTTGGAGCGATTTCATGCCCCCATAAGCAATGAAACGCACAGACCCAGACAAACACACACACACACACACTCACTACTGGGCATTTCTTCCCTGCCCAGCTACCCTCATCAGATGAAAAAAAGCATGGCACGTGGTCACGGAGATGGAGCAGGACAGAGGAACAAAGACAAGCAAAGAGAGTCTGCTACAACATGCATTTACTAATGGTTACAGCAGAGCACTCTAATTATTCATACAGCATATTGCTGCCAATGTTATTGGCTAAGGATTGCATATTTAGCTTTCCTGGTGCAATGAATGAAAACTTTTCAGAAATTATTTCTGAGAAAGTAATGTATGCCTTTTTAACCTTTGCAGAGAAACTTGTGCACTAAAAACCCTATGCATTTGCAATTGCAAAATCACAGTTTAACATCCAGGAACCTGTCGGTCACTCTGAGGTTAGGGTTAAGCTGATGATACACGGAGCAACTTTTAGAGCAATCGTGCAGGGCAACGTTGTGGTCAATGGTAATGAGTAAAGATTACTACCGTAATCCCCTTCCTCCGCCACCCGCCCCACACCGCACCGCCACCATCCATTCAAAACATAGTCGGACTAGCCGCTAGCAAGATTGCCCAGCAACATTGCTCAAAAAGTTGCCCGTGTATCATCAGCTTTAGGGGTTAATTCAAGCTCTCAAAGAACATAAAGGCAAAAATCTTTACACAATTCAGTGCCTTGACCAAGGATCAATGTCCAAAGTAGCTGGTGAGTTTTTCTCATATATGCGCAGTTGGTCCAAGGATTTGACATGGTAACCTTAGTTGCATATCCTTTGTGTACCATCTATGCTTTAGAGCTGGACATCGAATGAAACACTCTCATGTTGAATTTCAACACAGCAGAATATGAGGGAGAAGATAAAAGAGGCTCGTTGCTTTCAGCTCACCAGCTGCCCGAAGTCAAACTGAGACTGTAGGTTTGTGGGTGAGAGGTCCTACAGAAACCTTTCTTTCTGGGTCACTGGGCCAGCGGTCAAGTTCTGACCTTTCCCTTCGTCAGCTTCAGGTAGATATGCCCCTGGCCACGACCCTGGAGTCAGATTTCACTAATTCCACAGTCTCAATCTCAGCCTTAAAAGAGCTGAATTCATTTGCCAGATTCTCCTCTCAGCTCTCAATTTTTTTCCCAATAAAACACAGTTATCCAAAAATTATTTGGCTAAAGGTCAAGTTAGTTTGTGCACTGTCAGCAAACAAATAGGTGCATGCTTATTAGATCGACCTGTACCTGATGTTGCTGTGCTCTGCCGGCATATCTACTGACCCTTATCAACCCCCCCACGTTCTCCCACTCTCTCTTATAAAACCCAGGTGTGCAAACACAAAGGTTTACCTAGGCCTCATAAACGATAACAGATAAGAAGTGAGGAGGGGAGAAATGAAAAGAAAGGAGGCCCAGCTCCTCAGATCCACGGTGACCTCCTAGTCTGGGTTGTGACTTGGCCTAGTTTTTCCATCCCAAGATGACAAGAGGCATAAAAACTGCAAGTTTGTGTACAGATACTAGGTAATTTATTGCCTCATCTATTCATAAGTTGAAGATATGGTTACGGTGACAGGAACGTAATCAGTTAAGAGAGGTGACTGCAATCTGGTATCTACTTTGTAATCAGAAGGCCATAGGCTGGAATACTTATGAGGCATCCACGAATCTGAGGGATGACTTAAGGCATCAGCTAGTTCTAGACATGAGTTAACGCTAATGTTGGAATTTAGACTTGATGATGATCGTAGATGAAATGTTAATGGATCACCAAAGTTATTTAAGACCTGACATGATTCATGGCAATCCATCACATAGTTTTTGAGACATTTCACTCAAAAGCACAAATGTGAACCTCATGGTGGCGCTGGAGGAGAAATCAGGGTATCACCAAAATCATTAGGATTCGTCTGTACCATGAATGTACAAAAAAGTTGTACCAGCTATCAATTAGATGTTGAGATCTTATACAGGATGAGTGAAAAGTAAGAAAAGTGTATGACATGAGAGAGATGCTGAGTGGATGCAATAGATTTCAGAGTTTTTAACTTACAGCTCCCCAGAGCAGATGGATTCCAGCTTTTAAAGAGCTACTTGAGACAGAAAAATAGTGTAATTGAAATTCTATCCCTTGCATGTTTTCTCTCTACTCTTGCTGTTAGCCTCTTGTGCAAGCAGGCGAAGAAAGCACTAAAACCTTTGACATTTTTCACATTTGATACATGTGTAAAACAGAAATTACACAAGACAAACAAAGGGGATTTTCTCTTTTATATCCGTCTAAAACCTTTTAATGTTCAGATGCATACACGAACACATAAACACACACACACTGTTTGAACTTCAGCTGCTGCCATCAGCCTTGTCCTTCTGTTTCAGTGTACAGTGGCTAAAGCCTGCTCAACAATGGCTCTCCTTCATCCAACAGTATCCCGCCTCCACACACACACACACAAATTATGGGAATTATTATCAGATGTCCAGAAAGAACTAAAAACATCATTCCCTTGTTTTAATGATCCATGGAGGATGTGGAACATTGGAGCCCAGCATGTATACAGCAACACATCTCGAGTTGTGTAATTCATACCAGAAACTGACACGCTTTGCATGTGTGACTCTGACCTATAGGATTTCACAGAGACAAGAGAATCCTGTGTGTCCAGATAGAAAGACTCTGGGTTGAACAGGTGGCTGGCAGGCTGGCTGCTTGATGGCACTCTCAGTTTTTGCTTATCAAATCTGGGAGTGCCGTCTCTGTGGTCAGAGAGCTTTCCCCGTAACACAGAGCCTAAAGAGAATGCAAAACTGCACACTGACTACGCAACATGTTCTCACTCCCAACTTCATGCAAAAAACACAAAAACACACTGACTGCTTGGTCAGTGGCCCTCTGCTTCAAAATATGATGTTGTAGGTACCCCTCTAACATAATTTCTGGATTTGCAGGGCTCCACGGTCAAGTTAGTAACAATAAATACGCTACCAAAATAAAGTTAAAGGCTTGTGTTTGTTTGTCCTATCCATCCAACCCACCTCCTCTACATACTTACTTTCTCGGTCTTTACTACATCAACAGACTTTGCCGGACGCATCAAGAAACGAAGCTAAAGCTGAAATGAACTACTTCCTGCGTGGTACAAGAGTTTTTGGGATTTAGAGCAGCAGCTTTAAAAGCTTTTAGGATTTCGGGCCATCCTAATGGCCTAGTGGTTGCAGTCACCCCATGTTCCCTGTCTTTATCTCTACATTTAACCAACATGATTTGCGTTTATGATTGTGTTATATATGGCAGGAGAGGATAGCAAAATCAGATATTATATTTGTAGTAATGAAGTGTATCACTACTTTAAAATGAGTAAAAATGGTAAATTAATCGCACAAAATGTAACGATTTTTGTACATCTATACAGGGATAATACTAATTTCTGCTATAGATAAAACTTTTTGGAGATATGGTATTGTCGAATATCTTGGGAATCTGATTATTTGATTTCATCTACAAACAAGATTTCCAGAGTTGCTAGTGTTCCCTACAGTGGCTTTTAAAAGGAAAGTACCTGAACTATTGACAGTTGTGAAAGCAGATAATCTTGGTTTTAAAACTAAGTGAAAGCAACACAGAAAGCGGTGTGAAAGTGATTCTTCCTCCATGATATGTCAGCAGCACATCACTTTCCCCCCCATTCGCCACCTTCTTTCTTCTCCTGTCTCCCTCCTCTGACACAGAAAGCTTTATTGTAGTCGATTAAATCTTAATCAGGAACAGTAGCTCACCCCGTCCTTTGCAGGCTCAATGTTGCCAGATAGGTGGAGTGGTGTAATTGAAAGAGACAGGCTCAGAAGAAAACAAATTAAACTTTAAAAGCCAAGAGTCATATTGGCGAGCCAAATTCAGAGATGATCACTTCAAATCAGCTACATGCAGATGACTGATGACAGAGTTTGGATGATGATGGGGGACAGAGAAGGAGATACTCCGACCTTCACCTGCTTCTCTGTTTACGAAAAATACGCAAGAACATTGCTTGAGCAACACACACACACACACAGACAGACAGACAAAGGGTGTGTGTATGGTAAGATGGTGTGTGAGGAGGAGGCGACCGAGAGGCAGGGGGCCCACTTCAGCAATGTGGTTATCAGAGAAACTGAGAAGCAAGGCCAGAATGGGAGGTATGTGCAGTCTGAATATGTGTGTGTACTTAAGCAAAGGGGGAGGGGAGATGCGTTCAGTGGGTCACTCTGTTATCAGCTGTCACCCAAACTGTAAGTTGTTCCCCCACCTGCTTGACAAGTTATCAGTTACTATGGAGACAAACAAGTAACAACACCCCCTACCCCTCGCTCTGTTGACACAAGTATCCACCCTTTATGTATGTATGCAAACGTATGAACACACCATAGACTGTATGTACGCTTTCTTGTTGAAGTTTAAATGACAAGACACGTCTCATGTCTGTTTGGTAAATATATAGGTGGGGCTAGCTAGCTGGCATGTAAAAAAATTGCCATTTTAAGGGGGTTATGTGCTGGACTGTTTCTTGGATGGGACCAGTAATTTCCTGGAGTCTCGACCAGTTGCTGGGTGACAGGTCCAAAAAAAGTAGTCCCTGGAGCAGGGTGCTAGCCCAAATTTTTAACCATGTATATAGGCATTCTCTATGGGCCCTTCTCTGCATCCACAGCTATTCATTCTAGTATCTTTGCGGACCATCCTCACATGAGGGCCCTGCATACTCAGTCCAGTACTGAAGTCCTACGCCCCTGCCCTGAAGCTCAGTGTGATGCTCAGGGCTATTTGAGCACTGACTATCCAACAAGCTACAGACCTCATGCTGGCCACTCTTCAGTCCCTTCACAGTTAAAGCTGCTCGTAACTCATAAACTTACATACAATAGTACTGATGCATCAATGTAATCCTCAGCAAATTCACTTTCACTTAAATATCTCTGTAAGTATCTGAAAAATGGCCACACATGATTGTTTAATACATACTGGCTTTTGTTTGGGACAACATATACCTCATACAAAAATACACTTCTGCAAACACTGTGTGCAAAAGTGTAACAGTTGTGTTTTTACTGCCCATAAGCACTTTTGTTTTGCATAAGTGTATTTGCAGATTGCAAACTGGGCTGAGGGTGATGTGTAAATGTTGGTTTCCTAGATATTTTATTTATGTTTCCAGTGGCAGAGAGACAGTTTGTCTCAGAGTGAAATGTCTATAGCACGGTTTTCCAGTCAGACTGGTGTTTCTTATTCTCTCTGACATAACTAAAATATTTCTGCTCCCATTTATTGATCCTGCTGAAGACAATAGTTCTTTGCTTAACCTTTCTTCGGAGAGGTCAAAGGACAGGGTCAAATACAGGAGCTGGGAAGACTTCTTTTCAAGGACACTTTAAGCAGGTTTAACCACGGTGCTCCAGTTAGGGACTAGTGTCTAACCACTAGACACACCGCTATAGTCTTCTGCTCTACCATACTGAGCTAGTATGTTGTGTGTTTGTCCTAGATGTTAAATAGAGATTTTGACTTCATTTTATACCCACTTTCTCATTTGTATTTCTAGGGGATTTCTTTAATTATAATGTATTTCTTGCCTACCTGCCAGTGTTTCCATTCACTAGCTCTTGATGAATACTTGCAACTTCAGCTTTGCACTTTGCTACGGTTATCCAGCTGGAACACTACTTTCATGCACCAACAGTTGGAAAATATCAGTGTAATCTGATGTCTTATAAACCGCTGAGAAATTGTTATGCAGTCTGAGGGTGCTTTGATAGCAGGATCAGGAATGTTCAACAGGCCCGGAAAGATGAAACTGAAACATAATAGTGCTTCAAGCTCTAGTTTTGTAAGGTAATGAACGTGGTTGAGTTGATCTTCCGGGAAAATTCCACCTACGATTTGTTATCACGCAGGCTGCAGAAATAAGCATATAACAAGTCAGACTCACTATTACTAATAAACTGAATATTAGACAATGTAATATTTTCCATGCAGGATCCCTTTCTTACTAACACAGTTTGAATTAAAAAAAATAAATAAATAAAAAAAACTGGAAAGTCTTTTCCAGTTTTCCAGTTTCCATGTTGACCGTAGGGATATGGGAATGGTTTCAATCTTTTCATGTAACTCTCGGCAAGAAAGCAAAGAAGCAGATTTCCCAATTGTTCTAACTATTCCCTTAAATTCTCTAAGTTTGTCATGCAAGAACTTACTCTTACTGTACATGACACAAAATGACAGTTTAAATCCAGCCCTGACCTTCAGCAAGTGATCAGTGTGTGAGAAGCTCTAGATGCTATCAAGGACTGGGCATGTGCAGGCAGCTGGTTTCTCTTTTGCTGTGTGCGTAATTCTGTTCAACACATTCAGACACACACAGAACACACAACGTACAAATCCCAGGCCCTGTCTGCCCTTAACTATCATCACCATGTAGAGCAATTCTAAGTCATGTCTAAAATCTGACTCAAACTCTAGAATTTCTGCAAACAGCTTAGCCCAGCTGGCCCACATCAAGGTTTTAAGACTTTTAATTTCTTTTACTATCTGCAAATTTTCACAGCAACAACAACAGAGTAGGGGGGCGGCTGTGGCTCAGGAGGTAGAGCGGGTTGGCCGTTAATCGGAAGGTCGGCGGTTCAATCCCTGGCTCCCCCTGGTTGCGTGTCGAAGTGTCCTTGGGCAAGATACTGAACCCCGATTTGCCCCTGGCGGCTGTTCCGCCAGGGGTTGTATGAATGTGTGTGAATGTTAGTTTCCGTTTGAGCACTTAGTGAACACTCAGTGTATGAATGTGTATGACTGGTGAATGCAGATGTACTGTAAAAGCGCTTTGAGTGGTCGAAAAGACTAGAAAGGCGCTATACAAGTACGGAGCATTTACAGTAGCCATCGTGTCTTAAGTGTCTCAAAAATGCTGGAGTGTTACCATGATGGCCACCAAAACGCAAGAAGGAATCAAGGGAGTATGGAGTGTAACAAGAGCAGAGGCCCAAGATTTATCTCCATTCATTAGAGCCCACAACAGATTTCAAGCGCTGTGCTTCAGAGGAGCAGCGGCGAGCTGTAGGGGGATGGCTTGTTTTTGCTCACCACAGTGTTTTACATCCAGACAAATGAGGGAGCTGGCAGGAAAATAATGAGGGATGGCATGGGAGAAAGAGACTGGAGTGTATGAGAGGAGTTAGAGCGATGAAAGAGAGAGAGAGAGAGAGAAACTCTGAAAGAGGGTTAGCCTTTAGCCAAGAACAGGCTCTTAAAAATTAATACAGTGATCTGAATTCATCCCGAGCGCATTGAATAATTGAGAAGTGTCTTTGAGGAGAACAGATCGTGCCGAGTGTGACTTGGTTGAGATGGTGAGGATGCAGAAAATAATGGGAAAACCAGTGAGAGACAAAAATCTGCTTTTCTTTCTTTCCTTCTGGCAGATACAAATGCATACACAATCACTAAGGAGACTTCAAAACAGATTGGTCAACTAGATTACGGAATGTCTGCAAATTTTAAAGACTGGACTAATTACGAAATTTGACAAATTATGCCTCCATTTTCACACACAAACATGAATAGACAGTGAGACTGTGAAAAAGAGACAGAGATTCTCTCTGGTCACCCCAAAAGCCCATACCACCTTCGGTCGCCACTCCTTCCAGTTCTCCGCTGCCAACGACTGGAATGAGTTACAAAAAACCCTCAAGCCAGAGACCCTCATCCCACTCACTGCCTTTAAAGCACGTCTGTCTGAACTCTTATCCGCTCTCTGTACATGCTAGGTCTCCTCCACCACTCATTTTTGCACACCATTACTAAAATTGCTCTGTCATACTAAATAACCAACACATCGATTTTACACTTCTGTTGTTGTGCAGACTAAAGAAACGAAATATGGTGCATTATTTAGTGAGGTTAAAAGATACTGGCTAGCTGTTTCTTCCTGTTTTAAGTCTTTGTGCTAGTGCAAGTTAGATTAACTGGCTGCTCATAGAAGCTTCATATTCATCGTACAGACATGAGTGTGGTACTGATCTTCTCATCTAACTCTTGGCAATAAAGCAAATAAGTGGATTTGCCAAAATGTATGCAGAAATGTTTTTCTACATTTGGTGTGGAGATGAATGACCTGTACAGAGCCCCATCCAACACCTTTGGGATCAGCAAACAACCCGACTGCAAGTCAGGCGTCATTACCCAGTACCATGGCTGACCTCACTAATGCTATTGGGTCTGAATGGGAGCAAATCCCTCAAGCTATGTTCTCCAAATCTTGTGAAAAGCCTTTAAAGAAGAGGGGAGCCAGCTATAGTGGCAGATGTTTAAAAGGTTTTGGAATGAGATGTTCAACAATCACATATGGGTGTAATGCTCAGGTGCCTGCATACTTTTCTTTCAAATAAGGTCATTTTCGGATGTAAAATTTTGATGTAGCGGAACTCCTCCATTGACTGGAAATGGAACTAGAACGGAGCCTGGGGGTTTTTCTCCATGCACGCAGAGGTTGACTGCTCAGGGTGACATTATTCAGACTTGGAGGAGAGTCTGGATTTGGTGGGTTCCCATAACCCATCTGCCCCTTAGCCTCACACACCCACCGCCCTCTCCATAGGGAATCACAGCCACAGGGCAGTTGTAATACACCAATTTGGAGCAAATCTTGTTAATTTACTCCCTGAGCTCTCCCTCCCTTCTCCTCCTTCTACTGTCTTAATGCCCCCCACCCCCCTCCACTCACCGTTTTCATTGCCTTCTTGCTTCATTTCCTTCAGCTTGGTACGGTGCCAGAATCCCAAAGATTGTGTACCCCCCCCCCCCCCCACACACACACACCCCTTCTGCTTTTAGAAGTATTTCACTTCAGTATTATATTAATTTTCTTACTAGCCAACATGTAGACGCTAATGCTTACAAGTTTAAATTCCCGCCACTACTAGCCATGTCTTGCAGGGATATTCATGGCTGACTCTGGGATCTTACTGTGCACATTCTGCATTGACGGACAGCCAATGAAAGGATTAATGTTGTATTTCTTTGGCAGGCCCTTCCCTTTTGTCAACCCGATCCTGCTCTAATATGAATAATAAATCATTTCAGCCCCAAAGAATCAACACTTTCAGCATGCTAGGCCATTAAAATGATAATCAACATGCCCGGCGGACTTATGAGGGCCTGTTTTCCATACACCTTCAGACAAAGTCAGATGGGGAATGTGTGGAGCGAAGCGCGGTAGTATGTATCTGAGTGTGTGAAGGTTGTGGCATGGATAAACCTCTGTAAAGAAACAGATCAAATGAGAAAAGATGTGTTTAGCACTTGTGGTTTGAGCCAAACCTGAAGCACCTGCAGATAGCCATCAGTGAAACAAGAACATTAAGACTAATGTCAACAAACTCCTCGTAGTAATCACCACTCGTTGCAACCCTAGGGGTTTTAGAGGTTGAAGAGATTAAAGTAATCTCGTGAATGAATTCTAATGAGTTAAACTAATTTCAGAACCCTGTATAAATTAAATTGCAGTAGACACTCACAGTCATGAACCCCTGTGATACGCCTGAACATGACCAAGGACATGTCTGAGCACGTCTGTCTGTGTGGGAATGTATAGCAGGTTTAAAAACACAGGAGAACTCAAGCTGTCAACTTTATTTTAAGTAGAAAGAACTGTATGTACTGTGAATATAAGTATGTGTGACTGTTAAAACCTCTAAACCTTAAATGAGAATATAAGACCTGTGTGTGGCTTTGTGACATAACTGGGTCTTGGCCTGTGATGGGCAGGGAGCCTGTTACAGCAGGGTTAAGTAACACTAGAGCACAAGGTTCACTGCAGCCAGGAATACACACACACACACACACACACACACACACACACACAGTTTACTTGCACGTAATCTTTCGATTATGCAAAGACTCACAGGTGAAAGACACAAACACACACACACGTTCAGACTGTTACAGGCGTGTTGACAGGTGCTATTTTGAGATGCAGCCTGTCACTCCCCAGCCATACCAAAGCTTCTCTTAGCACACATTTCAGCAACTCTGAACAAGACCTGCCTCTCAAGGCCAGAGGTCCTGCTGGAAAACTCTAACACAGGCTATGTTTGTATGATGTGTTGTACTAAAAGCACCCAAGAATGATTTTGTTTTGATTTTGTTTATCATTACTGACTTATTTTATAGTGTATCACTAAAATGCCTGGTGGTTGGGTATCCTTTGGAAAATGTGGAGGGAAAGTTTTTAGATCAGGTCATAAACCACCCATATCCAAATTGGTCAATTTAATAAGTAAATGACAGCCTAAACAATGGCCACAATCAATAAATATATTGCTATAGCTGTGTGATATAGCATCTCTGGCTAATTATTATTATTAAGTATATTATTTTATATGATGTTAGCAGAGCGTTGGGGTCTTTTTGGGCAAGGTAGCTGAGTTTCACTACAAACACAAACCTTTTTTGATACTTTACTTGGATAAATGTGCCATTTGTTTTTGTGACCAAACATTTTGTTAGTATAAAAAGCTTGTGCAGTGGCTTTCCTGGTTAAAGACAATCTAAGGTTAAGATGAAAGATGTCCTAGTGTTATGCTTAACCTACTTTTATGAGGGCTAACGGTTAACTGACAAAGATATGAAATAAAATGACATAAGTGGGAATGTGGGAGAGACACCCATGAGAATTGTTAGGATTTGCTCAGAAAATCTCCTCATCAAAGTTGCACTGACGGCATGAAACTGTAGGTGTTCACACCTGGCTCTGTGTGAAACCTAAGGCCCCATCCACACTTCTCCGTTTTTGTTTACAAACGGAGAATTAAAACGAATCCGATCTCGGTCCACATCGGCGTTTCCACAGCTAGGACCCGTTCAGGTGCACTGGGCATGCGCTGCCGGTGTAAACATGAAGCAGATGGTCTATTCCGTAGTTACAGAAGATTTGGCGAAAGAATAAATAAATACAGACTAAGCATCAGACCAGTTTTTTTTTTGTTGTTGTTGCATGGATCAATAACGAGCTGGGACTGTTACTGAATGTAACAGGGGAGTGTGGCAGCAGATAACAGACTGGGAGTTGTTGCAAAGTAAACGGCGACATGCACAGTACAAGTGTAGGCAGATGAGTGTTATTTGCACGGTACAGAATATTTAAAAATAAATATGATGTCAAAAACCCTGTCAGCAGCATTGTGTTTCTGCTTTGCAAGACCCAATCAGAGAGCCGAGCGTGAGCGGCTGCATCATCATTTCTAAAGTCCTCTGTTTTGGCCCGTCTTCACTAAAACGCCCTGCGGAGTTTTGAAACGCAAAACAGGGGTGGCAGCGTTTCCAAACTTCTCCGTTTTAGGTCTTCGTTTTCATCGTTGTAGTGTGGACGGGAGGTGCAAACATAGCAAAAGGTCTCAGTTTTAATTCGAAAACGCAGTCTTGTGGACTAAGGCGCCATCCAAACACAATGCTGCTGTTGACATCATATTTTTATTAAAATATTATGTACCATGCAAATAACACTCATCTGTCTACACTTGTACTGTGCATGTCGCCGTATTTACTTTGCAAAGACTCCCAGTCTGTTTTCCGCCGCCACACTCCTGTGTTAATTTAGTAACAGTCCCAGCTCTTTATTGGTGCATGCAAAAAAAAAAAAAAAAAACTTTCCTCGTCTGTATTTATTTTTTCTTTCGCCAAATTCTTCTGCCGTGCCGGTGTAAGCCTTCATGTTTACACCGGCACGCGCATGCCCAGTGTACCTGAACGGGCAATAGATGTGAGTTTTCAGTCGTTTTAATGTAGATGGAGATCAACTCCAAAACGCAGCTAAAACGCTGGTGTGGACGGAGATCGTATTCGTTTTAATTCTCCGTTTGTATACTAAAACGGAGTAGTGTGGATGGGGCCTGAGAGCTAGGGGGCTGTGAAAAAGTCCCCATAGAGAAGTAGTCCTCTGATCACCTGGCCCTGCAGGTCATCTTTGGTTTCACAGGCTTTTCACTAAAACCTGCAGCTTATGGCATGCTCGGGGACTTAATGCTTAAGACCCTGCTTGTCAGTTTGGAGCTGCAGAGTAAGTGCATCATCCTAAAATAAAGTCCCTGTGAATGTGAGTCATCTAAACTCATTTAATTTGTGATACTGTCGGTTGCCACAACTCTGTGTTTGAGAAGACACAACTAGAGTCTGTAATGAAAAGAGTCCCTTATAAGAAAACTAAAAGAGGCCATTGCCTGTGAGCTGCAGCCAAGATTTATTGACAGACCATGAGTAACACAAAACCGCCGACAGCCTGGCCCTCATGCCCGAAATTCCAGGAGTAACAGCTCTGCATGGTGATGGTGAACCTGGCCTTGACTTGGAGGGGCTACACACACAGCTTTGCTGTTCACTGAAGCATATCACAAAGCAAAACTTGAGAAGCCCTGACAAAATACGGCCTATAGGGCCTAGGCTCCACGCCCCACGGGACTGTTCCTACGGCCACTGATGAGTGTTAATCTCTGCTCTCTGACCTTCTGCGCCTACCTCCTTCCCTGTCTCTTTTCGCGTGTCCCATATGTCCTGTGGGTGACCAGGTCACAGCCTTAAAAAACAAAAACTTTTACACTTAACAGCTCACTCAAACTCATGGCAACGCAGCAGTTATGTAATTCCCCCGATGGCAGGATAAGCAACCTTGGCAGTTGCATATCTGACCCAAGAGGTTGACAGATCCCTGCCAAGGTTTACATAACAAAAGGCAAACAGGGCAATGCACTGTGGTAACGGTAGCATATGCCTATAGCCTATAAATATAAACGCAAATAACTGATAAAAACCATAACCTCACAGCCACAGAAAGACTAGATGACTAAGTGCATACAGTAGATGTTTTCACAGTGGAGGTTTTGCCTTCACACTTTTCCTCACCGCATTATTGTTAAATCTTAAATCGTCTTATACGGGATTGCGTCACTCAAAATAGGCTACTGTGTTTCCAGACAAACCGGTTACAACGTTTGTGGTCGCTCTTATTCCAGCCATGTGACTGTGACTGACTGTGACCTCAGATGAATATTATGCACATAAGTCATCAAAAAGACAAAGGACATCTGATGCAATTTCAATCAAAACTCCCCAACCTTATTTGTCTAGTAAATGTCTGTGAATAAGTGGAAGACATCACGTTTTGGTCAATTTATAAGGTAATTACGTGTAGTCACCAAACCCCACGCTACTTAAAGAGATTAATGATCTTAAATGCCTGCCCGATGTGATTTTTTCTCATTCGCTTGACGTTTTCTGACCGATCTGTAATTTCCATTAGAATGATAATGAGAGGCATAATGAGTGCCAGCCTTTCCAAATAGACGCTTGTAAAAACAGACTGCGCTGGCATAATTGTGCGCTTGTGTCTGTCTGTGTGTGTACGTCAGTGGGTTTACAAACCACATGCTTTTTGTTTTTGTTTTGATGGAGGAAGGAGGGGGGCTGTGTGGGTGAGCGCGACGACTCTTACCTTCCATCCTGCAGAGCTGTTACTGTCGCCTTTGTCTTTGAAGTAGGGGATGGATCTAACCATCCAGTCATAAATTTGGGACAGTGTCAGTCTCTTGTCCGGCGCGCTCTCAATGGCTTTGGTTATCAGGTCGGCGTAGGAGAGATTGCCCCAGGCGTTACGACGAGATGATGCTTTCCTCGGGGTCTGCTGGGCAGCCAAGCTGCTAGGGGTCAGCGCGCCAGAGGCGGCCGTCGGGGAGTGCGTGGAGAGCGGGGAGCTTCCGCTCTCCTGGCCGGGGGAGGAGAGCGCTCCATCGGCTATGGGGCTGTTGCTACTCTGGTCCTCTGTCGCTAAACTAGAGCCATTGACACCGGTGGCATTGTCCTCCTCCTCATCCTCTTCCTCGGGTATAATGTCTGTGTCATTGATCTCCGGTTTCACCGCGTTCGAGTCTGGTCGTGGCAGCGGCCAGGTGCAAGATCTGGGCCGCTTCTGGGGTTTAAAGTCCGGGTCGATGACCACATCTAAGTCAGGGAGTGGGTCGGAGAACGGAGCCTCAGCCATTATCTCCTGCTCCAGTCACAATCTCGCCCCCGCTGTGAGGTAATAAAGTTACAAGACAAGAAATGAAGAGCTGTCAAACTCGCGTCCCATGAATGCGCGCTCCCGTCCTTTGTTGCTATTCCACACCAGCGAAGTCCCAACAGGGCCAAGAGCAACTTAGTTATTAACGCCTGTTGAGGACACGCAGAAAGAAAAAATAAACCAAACACATTCTGTTAGAGCCAAGTAAAATACAAACTGAAAGTCACAATACAGCAGTGTGCACATTTAACCTATTTCTGTCAACGAAGCCACAATAAACTAGCCTACCTCTTAATTTAAAAACAATTTCAATGAAGCTAACGTTATGCGCCTCTCTGAGCTTCACTTCATTATAAAACACCACTTGCATGAATAGGCGCTCTACACAAAACCCCGTCCTGGCGCAAGGCTCTGAATCCACCCACTGGAGATCAATGGCAAAGGAGAAAGGGCTCAAACCTCATTTCTCTGGGAAATAAATCCGCTCTGAACACTTTAAATGAAATACCTTGCACGGCCAGTCACTTGCACTCCGTGGTACCAAAAAAAGAGAAGAGACTAGATCCAGGATTGTCCACGGCCAATTCCAGATGCCATCTTGACTCTCCCCTCTTTCACTCCTCAAGTGCGCTCTGCGATGTACAGACAGATCGGATGCATGCGGGGCAAGTCACTGTCGATGTGGAATAAGACTGCCACCTCACTCTGGGTTACTACTGTATCTCGATTTGCTCTCCACGCAGCGCTGCACACATGCGCTCGCACACATACACAAAGTACCCTACACACACTGACACGCGCATGCAAGTCGATCAAGGGCCAGCCCCCTGGATCCTGTGCATGGGATCGCCTTTTAAAGAGACACTGCAGTCCAACAGGACGGAGCTGTCTGTGCGCAGGTGGAGGCTGGGACACGTCCTGACATGTTGATTATAGGCACAGGAATAGAGGGACACAGCAGCAGAAGAAAAACGGACCTATTAAAGTCAAGCAATGTATTCATTTTAGAAAGAGTCACAACCGATCTGTGCTGGTAAAATGGATGTTTACATGTCCAACTTTAGTTTGCAGGATACTGCCACTAGGCCTATAGGTGTGCTACAGGTTTGTACTTACAACTTACTGCAACTAAAAATTATTTTCATTATCAATTAATCGGTCAGTTATTTTTTTTAACTAATCAATTGATTGTTTGGTCTATAAAATGTCCATCACATTTCCAGAGGCAGCAACAAGTGAACAGAGGACATATTTGCTTAAAACTTATCTAAAATAATGCAGATTTTTTGTCAGTCAGCTAATCCATTATTTTTTGAAGATATAATCAATTGTGCATCCTCAGTAATTCAAGTTTCAGTAGCCATAATATTAAGATTACATGCCACAAGAGATTAAACATACATTCAATGTCAGTCCATAATAGGCCTAGCCTATATATTTTCTTATGTCATTGTTACATGTTACTGACATGATGACGGTGCTTCACAATAAAAACATTTGAAACATGATATCTCTTCCTCTGATTTTCGCTTTAACAACATATTTGTTTTATTCTTGTTGCCTCATTGCAATGGCTGATTGTGCCTTTAATCAGCGAACCTGGTTGTCAATCACTTCTGCCACAGCGCTCAGGCCACGCCCCTTTCCCGTTTCACCTCGTTCAGGATGACGTCATTCCGTTTATTAAAGGGGAGTTAAAGGGGAGCAATCCTAGATGTTTTCTCCATCCTGTAAGTGTTGCTCTGGCCTTCTCTCCTCCTCCACATCTTCTTTGTTTCACCGAGGGCTGCCTGCCCGGAAAGGTGAGCGTCCAGCTGTGCGTGCTCGCGGTTTCTGTGCAGGAATGCACAGACTGTGCTCACTGACACACATTTCACCAGGCAGATTTGTACAGCGCGTGCGCGTACACACACGTACACACACGTACACACACACACACACACACACAGCAGCAGCAGTCTGGAGTCTGTACTGTACGGGATTACAGGAGATAGTCGGTATACACGTACACACATTGTGTGAAGGTTTTTGTTCCCTTCACATCAAAGAGAATACCTGATGCAGCAGTTTGGCTCCTCCAGAGAACTATAGTTAACTGCTCACTAGATGTACAGAGAGAGCTGTTGAATGTAGCCAACTGTATGAGACTGAGATATTTCTCTGTAAATTACCTTATATCATACTGACCCTTTAGAATATTTGCATTGAATTTCATTTCATAGTGCATAAAATATAATGTTACATATGATATATGTCATGTGGAACAGAGTAAATGTCAGACATGTCCCTTCAATACACTACTGCAGTTTCTTTGGCATTTGGCCAATTTATTCGGCACCAAAATACACCAGCTTCTCCCTAGATGCCCCTTTGAGGGCCGTAATAGTGTTGCACAAGGGCACATTCTTGCACACAAGCAAGAAAACACAAACACACAACCCCCAAACCACTGGTATTATTACCCCTTTCCTTTAGGACACATTCAACCCACCACTTCATAACCTCTTCCAGGTTGGAGCCACATAACATAATTCAGTAGCCTGAAAACCTGATTGAAAAACTGTTTCAGAACAATATCTAAGCTCCGTTAGAGTATTTAACATACTAGTTTTGTCAACTGTGCTCTCTCAAAATAACAAAGAGACACAAGAACTGCCATCTTTCATCTGTCAGCATGGGGTATTAAGACTGTGGTCCAGAGAGGATGGAGACTATGACCACCCCTCTAAGCCAGCATGAATCATCCAATTAAAACAATGGCGGCCATCTCTGTTTGTGTCTGATGTTTCCCCCAAACAGAATAATGCTCTGATTGGATTAGGGGCCTCAGCATAGGGCGTGATTGATTTTTACTTTGAGAGTTATGGTGGGATAGACTTGGGTCCTTGCTGCCGACTCAACCACTTTTTAATGACACATGTCATGTGCATGAATCCCACACACACACACACACACACACACACACACACAATCACTTACTGTCACTTGAATCTAATGAGATTAAACATTTACTCTGGGGTTTTGTGGGATGATACTGGGTGCTTGGACACTTGCTGCTTGGTACAAACATAGTATCTTATATAACACTCTTGGTTTGGATACTGTATGTGCTGCTCTCTGTTCAGACTGTAGATGTTAGGGCGGGCTGGTCCAGGCTGGAGTGGTGCACCAGAATGACCTCATCCTTACATGGATGCAATAACAAAGCTTGGAACGATTGGTTGCCCTCTGCTGCCACCTACCGGCACACAGGAAGAAGTTCCAAAACACCACAGAGTAAAAATATCCGTCTTTTAATTTTAACTAAAATATAGATGAAAATCTAGAAATGTGTTTATAGTTTGTCTACCAAAAATGACATAATCCATTATCCTTTAAAATATATTACAACTTTAATGTTGTGGTCATTTTGGAAGTCAAGGAAGGGCCTCTTCTACTTTTTTTGTGCCTTTCTTTTGTGCATTTAAAAAATGATTTGACTGTTGCTCTTAGCTACACACTCATGCCACTACTTCTTCAAAAGTCTGGATTCCAGGGTGCAAACCCTCTTCACAGTTCTTTGTCTTAACAATTTTATAATATTGAAATGCAGTTTGCAGGTGCACAGGTCATTGCTTGCAATAATACAACACAAATTTCCCTTCTAGGTCATAACAAAGTGTTAGAAATAGAAACTGTAAAAACCATCTTGGCCAAAATAAAGACCAGTCGACTCCTTGATTAAGAATCTAGATCTGGAATACATACTGGCCAATCTAACCACTGATGTTAACATGAAGATGCCTCAACATTTTACTAGTAAATTCTAGTCTTATTCATTAAATACATGGATTAACATCATGCATACCATTTTTAAACCATCCAGAGACTGATATTGTTCCTTAAAAACAGGAGGGTCTAGAGAATGTTTGACCCTTTTCACATTCACCCACTAGAGGGCAGTAGCCAACTACTCTGAGGGACACTTGGCCCCTTTTTTCTCTGTGAAGTGAGCACTTGTTTGCCTTGTGGTTTACATATGTTTTTATATTCTTTAAAATAAAAAGTCCACAAGGGGGAGAGACCACACCTCACAGAGGACCAATAAGTAAAACGGCTTAACATGCATGCACAAGATGAAAGAAAGTCGGAGCTTACTGCCAAACATAAATCGCTTTGGTTGCCCAAAATAGATCTTTTCTATATCTGCTAATTAGGAACTTCTCGTATGCAGTGTTAGTTATTAGTGAGGTACTATGTTGTCCGGAGGTATATGCTTATCAGGCAGTCAGCAGTGGATGTTAGCTGTTCATGTGTTTCTTGCTGTGACTGCGGTCTCCCTCAATCCAGTATGACTCCGTTTGCATCTCCATCAGTCTGGAGATGGTCCTCTTGAAGGCAAAGATCTCCTCCTCGGCTGTGAACAGAGTCAGGTGCTCTGCCGCCTCCTGAAGAAGGGAGCCAATAGTGTGGCGTTAGCAGCTGACGCACCCAAATCCAATTTAAATTGAAACTCATTTGGGTTGGAGAAGAAAGGTTAGAGAAACAGGATTAAGACCAGGAGGATGCCTGTTTGATTCCTGGACCTGTAGGATCAATGTGTGTGTAACTATGTCAGTGTGAACATGATATTCCTTGTTTTTGCGCTTAGCAAAACTTTTGTGAAAAATATAAAACTGAAAAAATTTCTATGAAGAAAAACTTCCATTACACCTACAATGATGTACACTGTTAAGCAGTTTGTTATTAAGCCAAGAAAAGCTAATGACATATTGACAAATTACATTTCAGTTGGATTTAGACTCTAATTAGTTAGCTTAAATTTAAAACTGTAAATATATAATCAAATTGTTTGCATCATATGCTGCTGCAGACTCATGTCAATGTTACTATAATTTTGTAAGCCCCTTTTATAAGTGTGTAATCTAACTAATAAACAACCCATTGATGTGTTTTTATCTTAATTAAAGTGCAGCCTACTATGAGGTGAACTGAACTGTCACATAAAGAGAAAATCAATTTTAGGATTCTGGGAACACAAAGTGCCCATTCATTGCTTGTAGGAGATGATGGTTTTCCTGCTGTTTTAACTCGTCATATTCTGTCATAGCAGATGTGATTTTACCCCGCTGAGGCCCAGGTCATCCAGCAGTTGTCGGTCCCTCTCATCTTCCCCTCCGGTGTGGACAAACAGCTGGTCTATAGGAGCCGCCGCAAGCACCACCACTCTAACCTGGGAAAAGGACAGGAAGAAAAGAGGGATCAGACACGGGAATGTCCAGTTTATTTATGGAGGTTACTTCCAATATTATAAATGATTAAGTGTCTGCTTCCTGTGATCAATATTACATGAGAGCGGTTAACCATTAATTCATTCATTGCCTCCTGTACTGTACTTATAATATGTTTCTGGTCAATTTGAGGTGTTTTATCGCCTGAACATGAAGAATCAGTGAGAAGATTTAAGAGCATGTTAACTTTCATTTTCCTAAAATCAAATTTCCTCTTTGACACTAAGAAGAATTTATTGATAAAAGTTCAGAGGATGTGAGCTAATATGAAGTTGGCTTTCAACTTGTACTGAATGCAGTGCAATGCTGTAATAACGTACTACATTAATATTTAATACAGAAATACTTTTTGCAGCAGCAAATACTGCAGCGATTTACTATTTCAGTTTCAGTGGTAATATTTCGGCCACCAGTAGTCATTTCTGCCATGAAGCACTTTACTTTTTATTATTTTTTGGGGCATTTTATGCCGAGACGAAATAAAAGCCCCCAGCTTGATGCAAAGTGGGGACGTTATGGTTAATGGTCATAAAACTTATGTAAATATCATATCCCATCTTGAATTTAGACTCACTTGCAATAAAATGAACCATCATTCTTTAAGTTGCTGTGTGTGCTGTGCATGCACACTAAATAATAAAGCACAGAAAGTTGCTATAACACAGCTTTCAAACTTTTAAGCATGTCGCGCTTGTGAGATGATGAATTTCTTTTTGACCATTTTTCAGTAGCAAGCCCAACTCTAGTCTGTCAAACAGATACCTTGTTGTCGTAGAAGTTGTCTATGAGGGTGGTGAAACGCCTGGCCTGGTCCTTTAGGGTCAGTGTCAGCATGGGGACACGGCGAATGAATACTGTATCGAAGAGCCGAGCCATTTCCAGGTAGTCACTGGCACCCAGAGCCTGGAAAACAACTGAACAGGTTACACCCCGGAACAGTCAGACTTGCACGGAGCAGAGAGTAAACATTTTCAGTGTTGCACATGCGCACAGCTGCTTTGTAAATACACACAGACACACGCACTGTGAATGTTGCCTGTATGTTTGGGTCAGGCTGATGTCATTTTAGCCCCAGTCCTTGGCTCTTTTCCATTCAGGATGATTGCTCTCTAAATTAATGTGGACATACCAACATATGTCAGATAGAACAAGAAGCCTTGAAGCTCAGATGCCTGCAAAAAGCTCACCGCACGCGCGCGCACACACACACACACACACACACACACACACTTACTGTACCACACTGCTTTATTTGAGGCAAAACAAGTTCAACTATTCACAAAATTGTCAATAGACTTGCTTTTTGACATTGGGCAGAAAATAGGACTGAGATGGAGGGAAGGTGAATCAGTTTGAGAGCAAAGGCTTGGGACAATATGTACACAGAGGAGGGCAATAAAGAGACAAGAGAAGTGCTTTGAATTTGAGCAGTTTTGATTAGTGGTGAGTGGATTTTGTGTGTGAAAGTGTACTGTGTGTGCAAGTCAAACAGAGATTGGGAGCATTGCAGTGCTCAGGTGGTCTAAAGTACATACTGTGTAACTGGAATATCTGTGGTTTGAGTCTGGCCAGAAGTCACCCCCCCGCTGTCTTTTTCTTTTTTGTAGAGATCATTTGTAGAGAAAACTGTCTTAAGACGAAACAAGATAAAACACTCACTCTGCCACACAGCTCATCAAAAGTACAGTCGGCGATGGAGCCACAGGTCTTTTCCAGAGTCACATCTCTGCCCAGCACTGTGAGCAACCGAGGGCCTGTAACTATGGAAACACACACACACACACACACACACACACACACACACAATATATATATATAACTACTATTATATATCGTTTTTACCATTACTTTTACAGTTAAACCATTATATTCAAAACAAATCTGTGAAGGAATGAAAGTTAAAGTTCTCAGACTGCAGAAGTCAAATTCTTACAAAGTAGAGAGTAGGAAGTTAAAATTATAAAAATGCCTATAGTGACATACATCATCAACAGTTTCAAAATTTTGATTTTTATTCTTTGTGTCTACAAATGCTAATAAAATACAGTGTTTTTAGATTTATATTTATATAAGAAAACAGTCCATTTCTAAACTAGAAGTAAACCTGCAACCATTTTTAAAATCAAACATTAACTTTTCTTAGCTTTGAAGCTAAATGATGTGTGACCTAGAATAATGCACAATCAAGCCTGTCAGATTTTTGCAGAAAACCAATTTATTTTTCTCTATTTCTTAAGGGTAGGGAAAGGGTAGGGAAGTCTGACGATATTTGATATTTTGTTGTTTCTTTCTGTAAATTGACCAGTGGAAAAATCCCCACAAAAGCTGGGGATAACTTCCTTACCGCTCTTTTGTCTTAAGGCCAGCTCCTCAAACAGTGCATCCAAGAAGGCCTCCGCACAAGGGTCCCCTGTGCTAACAAGACACACACACACACACACACACACACGGGCATCAAAACAGAAAAAATAGGATATGAAATTAATAATGGTGAAGTGGCCACATCAAACGGTGGCAGCAAGGAGTGCACGGGATGGGGGGGTTGCTTAGCTTTTCACTCCATCAGTGAAGAACAGGATGTTAGGCTCTAAACACAAGCATTAGCCTGTGAATGCATGTCAAAATGGGATAGTAAAGTGTGTGTGTGTGTGTTTGTCTGTATGCGTGCTTGTGTTTTAACTCCAGGTAAAAGGGTGTGATACGCTCTATTTACATACAGTGAAAAGACGAAAGCACTTGAAAGCTCCAGTACAGCGATGAGTAGCAGTGTCATTCATACCTTGTTTGTCTGTGTGTGTTCCTCACAGCGTACATGTAATGAGGAAAATAGAAAACTAGCTTTTAAAGCTCTACCATTTTCTCATATTCTATTGATTCCTCTTTCACTCTTTTCATGGATCTCTCAAGGTAATGAAGGTCTTTATGAGACTCCAAGTCTGCTTCTTTCCATTTATCCATCTATTTGCCTTCTCTTGCTGTACTTAAAAAAAAAACCAAAAAAAAACCCGAACTCAATAATGTGCGCAAACATTTCCTTTGTGTGTGTATGTGAATGCTTGTGTGTATGTTGTGGATGCAGGTTAATGTGGACTTTTTACCAGACCTCTGCATAACCTCTGAGCTGAGTGTATGTGTCTTACAGGTAGTAGAGTTTCCCCGCTGCAGCCTTGTCCAGCCTCCTGTAGTCAGTCCCAGAGTCTAAGCAGATGGTGTGGCAGTACTCCTGCACAGGTACAAAACACACAGAGGGACAAATGAAAAGTCTGTCAAAGTTTTAATATGTATTGTAATATGGTAGAAAATCTAAATTTCAATTTAGATTGAAATTTTGATTTTTGATATACATATTTTGTCTTATTTTTTAATAGGTTGCTGTTTCTAAAGTATATTGTTTCTGCTACAGCGTACTCATCCTCTGTGACAAGATTGTTTTTATACCACTTATTTTCCTACACCCAATACTTTTAAACAAATCCCATGAAAAGACCAAAAGCAACATTGCAGCAGTCCATCTCTCAATACTTCTCAACTTCCCTACCTTTTCTGTGCCCTATACCCATTGGTTCTTACTAAAGACGTGCACCTTGACAAACAGGTCATGTATTCATAGACTTATCAAAAAAAGGATGAATCATTTCCTAAACAGCTGGGCACTATAGTTTTTACTAAACATTACTCAAACATGTGTAAATAGTGCCTCTGTGAGGGACTTTGTGAGGGTCTTCAGCGGCGGATTGATTTCACAGGTGAGTATTTACAGCAGTAGGATGGAGTATGTGGATTGACTCAGATAAACAACAGGTTGAGTGTTCATGGTAATGAAGGAACATCTCACCCAATGCAACAGTGTGCCTCATTGATGTGTTTTTAAAATTTTAATAGTAATTTGTCTTAATTTTCCCCAAATTGGGTGTTATACACAAAACTGCCAGACTTATTGGTGTATCAGTCATAGTCACTCACTACATAGGTTTTGACCTTTATATACAGTCTATGGTTTTGACCTAAACCTAAAAGATAATAAGGTTGTTTCAGAGATTTTTCAGTGGATTATGGTTTGCCGTTTTGCTGTTGCCGTTTCATTTCAGCCACCAACTTTAGCTTTAAGGTTTGATTCTACTAAAGCATTTTTTTATTTTTAGTACAATTTCTTATATTAATATACATCTAAAATATTGTAGTATCACTCTAGAAATACTGTTTCTAAATGGATGAGTGCACAATAAGAAAAACATAGAATATCACCAGAAATATCCTAAATTAGATTCTTGTGTTGTCAAAAAAATCTAAATGTACTTTTTAGCCACATCGGAGTGTCATATCAATGTTGGTTGTGTCACATGGAAGTTACCAGGTAAGTATTGAAAATATGGAAAGGAAATAATGAAAATGTGCATCAAATAAACTGAATAAACCTTAGTAATCTCATTAGATGTTATCTTTCTGGAGTAGATTCATGTTGTGGAAATCTTTGAGATAACTGAGATGGTGCTGAGAAGTCTATGTTTGTTGTTGTTGTGAATTAAATTCTTGTGTTTCTACTGCTCATCTGCCATGTGAAAAGAGGGCAATAAGAGCTTTATGTCACTGCTTCAATCTTAGTATAAATAATTAAATGGACAAAGAGCAAATAAGGATTGAGTTAAAGCGCAACACAGAAGGCAGGAGACATCTTGCTCTCCTATGGGATTTTGTGTCACTTCTTCATGCTTTATTGGGCTGATCTATTGTTCCTGCAGCGATTCAAGTGTGTTACAGCAGGGGTGAACATGTGATGCGGAGTTCAAACTTTTACAGATAGTGTAAAACGTCAACAGGATTCATGTCAGGGAGTACAGCACAAACTATAATCATCATCTCCACCATTCTATCAAAGAAAAGAAAGGAATTGCATATCATCCCATCCAAGCCATCACCGACTGACTGAGTATTCGACGACAGCTCCAGTAAATTATGAAATCAGTGAATTCCTGCCACTGGCCTCCTTAAGCTGCAGGATAATTAGTAATCATCACAAAGCAAGGGGACGGAAATACTCTATTCTTCTCCGCTGTCAACTTTTTATCTCCATGTCCGCTCACACAAACGGGGTTCCTACTCTGAGCCAATTGGCTGAATCAGGCTTAATAACAACCTGACAAACTCGCCCTCCCCCACGCACAAAAGGGAGGTGTCATTTCATCAACCTATGGTGACCCCACCAACGGGTAAATAGTCCCTCCAAAATGGAAGAAAAAAAAAGAAAAAAAAAACAACTTGTCACCATCGCCGCCACATCATTAGAATCTCAGTTTGTCTTTTTCTCCTGCCATCTTCTACTCCCTCCCTTTATGAACTGTCGCTACCTACGGTAACAGCAGCTGATGCGTTTCTTGACGGAGAAGCGAGGTACAAATAAGAGAGGGGAAAGAAGGAGGAATGGAAACACAATCAGTGATGATGATGATTCCATTGGTTATTTATAATCAGATGAGGCTGAGGCCTTGCGGGTCATTACTTGATTATCCATCTTGAGAGGATTGTCAAGTTCTCACTCCTCCAAGATTTCATCCGCCTACACATTGTGGTCTTGCCCCCCCCCCCCCCCCCCCCCCCCCCCCCCCCCCCCCCCC
>NC_060159.1:16897313-17037000 GCF_021292245.1 Micropterus dolomieu
GTTTTCCCCCCCCCCCCCCCCCCCTCCACCATCAGGATACTCTCACAGACTCCTATCCTAGTTAGTCTACTTTGCAACATACAGTCTCATCACCAACTGTGCCTTTAGCTTATTCTGTATCTTGCCATTCCACTGCACTGTTTTTTCCCCCAAGTGTACTGTTAGAGCGATCAGGCAATTGATCTATTAGTTGGCCAACAATTTTGATGATCAATAGAGTTTTGAGCAAAAATGACATTTGCTGGGTCCAGCTTTTCAAATGTGAGAATATGCTGAGTTTTCCTGTTTTATATCCTTGTAAATTGATCAAATCTTTTGCAGTATTTTTTTTTTGTATTTTCATACATTTTCTGGGCTAATCAAGTGATCAATTAATCATTACATTAAGGAACAGATGAATAAATAATGAAGATAATATTAAGTTAAAGACCTAGACCCAGCCTAGTGTAAAAGTCACTCTATTAGTTCTCAGTGCCATGCTGTTTATTCTATAATGCCTAAAGTCTACACTTGCACATATGCTTAATGGACAAAATATCAGGGATCCTTTTCATGAAGTAGACTGATGGTAAATCATAGATGTATTTGTAAACCTTGAGGTCTTACTGCCCAAATAACTAATACCAAAACACTGGGATTTTAGTAAGGCAAAATTACTTTGCACAAGGTATTTCTTTTTATATGTCAATGTTCAAATACGCACCAATGTCACTTTTTTTCTCTCTATTTCAATCGCGGCTCAAAAACAGCAGTCAGAGAGACTGTTTAACTTTGTGAAGTCATTTGACCAGTCGATTATGAAAATTGTTGTAATTAATGTTCTGTCATTTATGAAGTAAAAGTGCCAAAAAAGTGTCCCGGCCTCACGGAAATGTCACTGATTTCCGGTTCTCAAATGAGAGAATTTGCTGCTTTTCTCTGTTTTATATGATTGTAAATTGAACATATTTGGGTTTTGATCTGATGAAGATGTCACTTTGGGTTCTGGAAAATAGTGAGCAACATTTATCATTATTTTCTGAAATTTTAAAACACTTAACACTCACAGTAATTAGAAAAATAACTGACAGATTAATTTGATATGGAAAATAATTATTATTTCATTATGGTCATGAGTAATGCCACAGTTTTATCTTCTTGTAAAAACAAGCCCCATATGCAGCGGACTCACAGAAAAGCAGCATGGAAGCAGCTCCACTGCAAATTAAGAGTTTTACTACTTGCAGGGACGCATTCACGAGCTGACAGAAATAAGAGGGGAGGGGAGAGACAGAAGAGAGAGATGACAGACATGAGAATCAGAGTTTCTTTAGAAGAAAGTCATCCAAACACATGTAGCTCCAATCATGTCATTGTCCAAGCTGTCCACTGCTCTCTCTGGACAGCCGTTTAGCATAAAAACAGAGTGGCTTTTTTTTTTTTGGTGGCTGCCTCTGCTCCCGCTCCCTCTACGCCATATCTTTCTCTATCCTTTACTCCTCAAAAAGTTGCTTTTGAGTTTTTCAAAGAGCGCGGTGCCATTGAGCTGTAACAAAAGGCAAGGATAGCTGACTATTGGGCCCTGATGAGGTCCACTCCCTCATTACCCAGCAGCAGAAAACATTTGATGCTTTTTTTGTTTGGCCCGGAGAATTGACCAGGCCTCAAAGAAATGCGGGGGTGGGAAGGCTGAAAAAGAGACGAAGGGGGGAGAGAGGGGGAGAGAGGGAGGGGAGGGGAGGAGGGGAAAGGTTGTCGTTCATTCAACCGTGTGTGTCTTACAGCCTTGTGTGGAGGGAAAGAAGAAAAGAGGGAGGGAGGGATAGAGGGGTCGAGAGAGAGAGATGGGGGAGAAAAGAGAGAGAGCTTAAAACACTGCCTTTATGCTGGCAAGTTCTTGACGACTCTTCTGACATCAAAGTGTTTTCACTAACTGGGGAGCTTCTGTGTGTGTGTGTGTGTGTGTGTGTGTGTGTGTGTGTGTGTGTGTGTGTGTGTGTGTGTGTGTGTGTGTGTGTGTGTGTGTGTGTGTGTGTGTAGGGGGGTGTATCTGGTGATTTTATTCATTCTTGGGCAGTCGGGGGGGTACATGACAATGTGAACACCCTAATTACACCTAATGATCTATTCCCTTAAAGTGTGACCACCTTGGGCCAGCGATGGTTTGTTCTGAGAGGTCGTTCTCACAACCTCCCCCTGCCTCGGCTGCTCCTCTTGGGGAAACATCTTTTGAGTTGGAGGCCCCACCTTTCGTGATCCAGGACCCCACTGGACCCCCCACCCTCAACCCCTCTCAAGCTCTGTTGAGGACTAAAACCGAACCGCTCCAAAACTCGGTGGTACATCTGTGGTTCCTGCACCTGGCCAACAGAGGCTACCCATGTTGGTAGCAACACAGAGATATGAATTGGACTCCATGCAGCTGAGCATATCACTTCAGCAGACAAAGCTCTGTACTGGCTTCACAATTATAAGAGAATAGATTTTAATATGGCTAATACTTAATAAATCACAAAATGATTTAGGACCAAATACCTTTCTGATCTTATGGTATAATATCAACTCAAACTCAAAGTTCTCAAATGATTTTGCATCACACTCCTATAACACTGTTGGACTCACGATGGACAGTAAAAAAAAAAAAAGAAAAGAAGAAAGGACAGAACTGGATGCAGCAGAAACAGAGATATCTTTTTTATTCCACACATTCTTCTTGTCAAAACTGGGTGCCTACATTACCCACAATGCAATCTCGACCTGCGACATTTGGGTCGGAGATTCTGGTGTGTTAGGCTAGTAGCGGCTACAGCCTCGAGCTGTAGCCTCAAGCACAGATGAGGAACAGACTACAGAGATCTGTTAAGCTTCCTTTTTTCTAACTCCACATGCCGAGACTATTTTCATTTTCAAACATGTAGTCTTCAGCCCCTACCAGCGCTGACTTTTGTGACATCACTTGAGGCAATTTATCAGCTCCCTCAGCAGCCAACACAGGCTTTATACAAAAAATGTGATTATGGTATTACAGGTATTACTTGGCATCCGACCCAAAACAATTTGGGACGAGTTTCAAGATTTACACTATAAATCTGATTTCTTATGCCATTTTCTTTACAGTTTCTTTGTTTTTGTTTTATTCTGTCATTGTATCCATTGTATCTAATGTAATTTATTTTGGCCCTGATGTGTTATGTATTGCCTTCTGTGAACACTGACAGCATCAACAATGTATTACTGAGGTATAAAAACATGTCTGTGTTCAAGTAAACAAGTTAGTAACCGCTCATATCTTCATTAAAGGACTGTCTGAGAATATATTTCAATGTGCAACATCGCAAAACCAGCTGTCTTTCAAGCATTGGGATGTTACAACTGTGAAAACAAGGCAGAACATCAAGAGCCGAGTGGGTTGATAAAGAGCATAACAGAGGCGGCGAGCACAACAAGTAGAGAAAATGAGGCATTAAATATAAATGTTAGTGAAGTTAGAAGTGAGAGCGACATTTCAGAATTAAGTGTTGTCTCAGATTGCAGGTGGTCTGCTTTACAAATGAATACATACAGTACAGTATAATGCACCTGCGCAAATGTGTGCTTGATCAAACAGATCTAACACGTGCACACACTTATGTTAAAACACTAGATATCATCAGTTAGCAGCAGGAAATAACAAGCCAAGGTGACTGAATCAATTAGAAATTACAGAGCCAGAATTCATTCCTCATGTTCAAAAGGAGCAAAATCGATTTTTTTTTCAACCTTTATTAACTCTATTAATTGTTCAGTTTTCTAGAAGTGAGACACTGATATGAAAGAAGTGAGGTACGCCCTCGAGGCATACAGTGAGTAGCACTGCCCTGCCAATAAATGCTCTGGAAGACAATGATAGTCATCAGACATCAACATCCAATTGATTTGAACTGGCATGCTGCCGGCTCTTCACAGGCAGTCCTTCTCACCAAGGCCTTCACTGGAGGACCACATCCCTCTCATTCCTCAATTTGTCTTTCTCTAGCATCCTGTTTTTATTTATATATTTCTTTTTCTCTCATCACCAACTGCACAGCACATTTTTAACAATGACACAGAAAAAAAAGAGAAGGAGAGCGGATCAAAAGAAGGGTTAAAAACAGCAAGAAATCCAGAGATACTCAAAGTTGCCTCAGGGTTGTTGTCATGTTTCCCCCCCTCAGCAGCATTGTGCGCAACTGCAATCGAACAAGCGCAGGGAAAATAAAGTCACTATTCTGCTACCAAAACACAGAGACCTGACCTTGGGTGAGTAAAGCCAGCAAGCAGAACAGGATAGTAATAGAATAAAGAGCGGGTATAGAGGAGTTGAGACAGGATGGGCCATGAAAAGTGGAGTGGAGAGGGAGGACAGTTTGTGAGAGAGAAAGAGTGTCTTAGTTACAATACTGGCAGTGTCCATTAAAAAAAAGCCCTTAAACCCTGTATTTTACAGAACTCTGAGCTTTGCCATGGCTACAAAGAAAAAGAAGCCTAAACAACTGAATAGATTCCCTGATGGAGTCCACAGAGACGCTAAAAAGGACAAGAAATTACAAATGACTGTGTAAAAAAAAAAAAAATAATAAACTAAAAAGTGAAAAGCAGTCAGAGACTTTTAGTTGTAGTGTATGCTTTCCATATCTGGCAAGTGTATTTACTTAGTTTGTACTTGATATAATGATTTCTTAATTTTAAGATTAGGAAACTGGGTGGTTTAGAAGGGAAGGGTGCTCAGGAAAAACAGGGTCCCAACTAATCAGAAGTCAATAGTTAAATAAAGATGTCAACCCAGGCGGACAGAGGCAGTGGATTAACCTCTACCACTCCAGCTCAGGTGATAGGGAGGAGAGGTCAGAGGCTATTTTTACTTGTTAACATTCACTCTCTCGCTGGCTATAGAAACACACTCAGGCATGAACATACAGAGTGAGCTGCATCAGGGTCCCTGCAAGCATTAATTCAATCTATTAAGGGTCAGCTAGTTAGCAGTGTGACCCCGCTAAAACACGCTTTAACTTTACAGAACAGGCCGGTATAGAGAACGCCTTGCACCCCCAAAAACCCCCGACCCTGAAAACCAGATGGTCTCACAAAGGGGAACATGGAACCCTGAAAGAGAGGAGGTAGTGTGGGGCAGAGAAGGACAACAGGCATTCAGGACCTTGATGAGGGTGGATTAGAGAGGGCAAGGGTGCTGCTGGGAGAGCGGGTGGGGAGAAGGGTGACTCCAAAGCTTCCCTGGTTGTAGTGCGTTTACATTTGCATGTGTGTGTTTGATGATACAGTGGAGCTCTGATGACCCTGAAACTGTCTGTGTCCTGGGTGCTGCAGATCAACCATGTGGCTCTGTGTTGGCATTTCCCACTATGAGTTTATTATTTCGGTACAGGTAAATGTAATGGGATCATAATAATATTAAAACAACATACTAATTATCATATCTAGAGCCTGAACAACAATGTTGTTTTAAGGCCAAATAGGCTAATAATGCTGAAAAAAAACAAAAACAAGCCATGGCACACTGACATGACTTTACTGCAATTTATTGTGAACAACGCATTTCGCCTATGGCTTCTTCAGGTTCACTCACTGAAATTGCAGGAGCACTCACAGGTGTGCTAAATAAGTAGTGTCTAGGTAAGCCTAATGTTAAGCTAACTGACAAGGAACTATTAAGTCCCTTAGGACAGATATCCTATAGGTCCTACCTCTGTCCCACTCATTTCTTGAAATTATGCCTCTTTTTCTTGAAACTCTAAACACAACTCCATAATATTTCATCCTATTTTCAGGTCAAAATGAAGCTCTCCACTCAAAACCATTCAATCTTGCTGAAAAACCACACTTTGCCCTCGGATATGACACACAAGCCCTCAAAGAAACAGAAACACACACACACACACACACACACACACTACAAAAACTGGTTATAATTGTAATTGCATTTTTCACATGCTGAACACAACAAAAGGAATAACAAATGTAAACATCTGCATATAGTGCACTGTACAGTTCAACACACCAAACAACAAATTGTTCTGCCCAGTATCCTGTGTTTGGTCTGGGACAGATTCTTGTTCTTCACCTCCTTCTCCAAGTCCTCCTCCTCCCTCTTCACCTCCTCCCTACTCCTACGCCGTACTCCTGCTTCGCCTCCTCCTACTCCTCATCTTCCTCCTATCCCATTTCCTCCTCCAATTCCTACTGTTCCTCTTCCTTCACATCTTCCTCCTCCTCTCTGGTGTCCTCTACCTCTTCCTTCAGATTTCTCTGGATTCATTGTTCCAAACCTGAATGAACTGACTCTGGCTCTTTTATCTTTCTATTGAAGCTTCTGATTGGTGTGTTTTCAATTATGAGATAATTGAGCTCAACCTGTGCTGATTGACTGAACATTATTGAATGTCAGTGCTTTCTCAATGACCACATGGTGTAAGCAATGAGAAATGAAGGGAATTGTGTGTAGGGTTTAGGGAAATGGCTGTGCTTTTTACATTTACTCATTTCGCAGACGCTTTTATTCAAAGAGACTTACATTTGAGGAACACCATACAATCATTAACAGAGCGTAAAATACAGCATGATATCTACAACTGACAATACATATTAATAAAAGCAGCAATAAATACTAGTAAGTGCTTATGCCACATATCGCATCAATGGGATAAATACCTAGGGAAAGAATTTAGAGTTAACAAAAAGTGCAATCAATACAAGATAATTGTAAGGGGATAGAAGAAGAAGAGCACAGGAAGTGCATGTTAGATGTAGGAGTTAGAGGTGTTCCAAGAGGAAGTGTTCTCAGAAGAGATGAGTTTTCAAGAGCTTCTTGAAGTTAGAGAGGGACGCCCCTGCTCTGATGGCGTGTGGTAGCTCGTTCCACCATCGTGGTGTCACAGATGCGAACAGCCGGGACTGGGAATGCATTGTGTGAAGGGATGGCAAAGCCAGGCGGCGTTCGTTGGAGGAGCGTAGTGGCCGAGAAGGAATGTAAACTTGTATTATGGAGTTTAGGTAGATGGGTGCAGACCCAGTAGTCACTCTGTAGGCAAGCATAAGTGACTTGAATCTGATTCTGGAGGCCATGGGTAGCCAGTGGAGGTCACACGGTAATGGAGTGACATGAGTCCTTTTGGGCTGATCAAAAACCAGACGCGCTGCTGCGTTCTGAACCATTTGTAGGGGTTTCCCCACACAAGCTACAAGACCCGCTAGAAGGGCATTGCAATAGTCGAGGCGAGAGGTAACCTGTACCAGAAGCTGGGTGACATACTGAGTGAGGTAGGGCCTGATTTTTCTGATGTTGTATAGAGCAAAGCGGCACGACCAAGAGACAGCAGCAACATGGTCTGAAAAGGACAGCTGGTCATCAATCATGACACCCAAGTTTCTCACCACCCTGGTTGGAGTGATGGTTGAGGAGCCAATTTGTAGTTTGATGTTATGGTGGATAGATTGCTTGGCTGGGATGGCCAAGAGTTCAGTCTTAGAGAGGTTTAGTTGAAGGTGGCAAGCCTTCATCCATGCAGATATGTCTGATAGACAGTCTGTGATCTGTGCCGAGACGGTGGGGTCGTCTGGCGTATCGTCTGTGTAGCAGTGGTAAGCGAAGCCATGCGAGCGAATGATCGGCCCCAGTGAGGTGGTGTTAATTGAGAAGAGAAGGGGCCCTAGCACTGAGCCTTGGGGTACCCCTGTGGAGAGGCAGTGGGAGGAGGATAATTGTCCTTGCCACAAAACATTGTAGGAACACCCCGAGAGGTAGGATTCTAACCACAGAAGTGCTTTCCCCGAGATGCCCATTGCTGAGAGTGCGGATAGTAGGATCATGTGATTGTGTCAAAGGCAGCTGATAGGTCAAGCAGGATAAGAACCGAGGATTGGGCTGCAGCTTTAGCTGACCTTAGGGCTTCTGTTACAGACAAAAGAGCCATTTAAGTAGAGTGGCCACTCTTAAAACCAGACTGATATGGATCTAGGAGGTCATTCCGTGAGAGGAATTCTGAGACCAGTCTGAAGACTGCCCATTCAATAGTTTTGGATAAAAATGGTAGAAGAGAAACTGGCCGATAGTTCTCAACTTAAGTTGGGTCGAGTGAGGGCTTTTTAAGCAAGAGTGTAACCCGAGCCCTTTTGAAAGTGGTCGGGAAGGTTCCTGAAGCCAGAGAAGTATTTATCACATGAGTGATTTCCGGGCCACAGTAGGAGACATGGCTTGATTCGATTTGTAGGAATCGGGACCAGTGGGCATGTAGTGGGACGGCTATGGATCAGGTGTAGTGCCATTGTCCATTGTAGTAGGACTGCTACATGTTAGCCTTGGTGTTGAGCCTTTTGCACCATTTCCCGAGGGAGATGGAGAGAGACATGTATAAGGACTGCTACATGATTTTGGTTTTCCTGTGCTGTGCTCACACAGTGGTAGCTGACCAGGGCGGGAATAGAATGGTTGTTTTTGAGAGATTTAGAGAATTGGCTAGTTATAGCCCCACTTTGCCTGTGAAGAAGGCAGCAAAGGTATCAGCAGACAAGTTTGTGGGTGGAGAAGGATTTAGTAGCGTTTTAAAAGTGGAAAATAATTTCCTTGAGTCAGTGTCACTGCTTATTCTGTCATTATAGAACACAGTTTTGGCAACACTGATGCTTGTTGAGAAGGAGGATAGGAGCAGTTGGTAGCCCTTAAGGTCGGCAGGGTCTTTGGTTTTTCGCCATTTTCTTTCAGCGGCTCTGAGATCAGTACGGAGCCCACAGATGGTATCAGTTAGCCATGGGTGGGACTGGTTCGGGCGGGCAGGCTTGGTGGATAGAGGACACAGGCTATCCAGGCACAAGCTCCATTTTTCAAAAATAGAGTTATTTTAGTTCAATAGCCTGGTTATAGTGTTTAAGCAAGGGAGAAAAACTAATAGTTCCTTGTCAGTGAGCTTCATATTAGTCTTCTTAGTGATTTATGTGAAATGCCATTCTTGTAACTCATGTATGTTTTTCCGCATATATAACACAATAAAACGATAAAAAAATGTAATTGTAAATGCATTGTTATGCGCAAAATTGAATAATGAATTCTAAAGTAGTGTATTGCGCACTTTTAATTTAAATGTACTGCTATATACACACACAAAAGTGCAATAACGTGATTTAAACAACACTTTAAAAAAATAAGGTGCTTTTTACCAGCAGTGTTCACTTTACACAGCAGCAGTAAAATATTTCTTGTAAATCTCAATTTAAACATTAATGTAATCAAATCAAATATAAAACCAAAATTATTTTCCACTGCCAGGGCATTACCTTTTATCTAGGTTGTTAAAGAGCCACGATCATAAAATCATAACAGGCTAACATTATGTAAATCTGTTTTCAGGTATCAGCAGAAACATCTTTGTTTTTATCAGGGAGCAGCATAAACAGTCTATGTTCAGTAGCAAGTGTCCCTCTTAGAGTGAGGTGACGTGGTCAAGCACAAGGCGTAGCGACAAACAGGCATGTTCCGGTGAAACTGTCTCGCCTCATGCACACGTCCGCTGCCTAAGTTGAATTGTCTTGAACTTTTTGTACGTGACGCTGTACAAATCATTGGAAGAGAGACTGATCCTCGCTGTTTGTGAGTTTTACTAATCAGCACGCCGTGTGTAGCTATCCACTTCGCTATGGCATTTTATCGCTTGTCTTGCTTTTGTTTATCTACTTCTCCCACACGCTGCATCCAACATAGTCTGCCGAGGCATTCCCTCTATACTGCTCGTTTGGGTGACCCCTCCTGTGACCCATGGTTTGACTGTATGTGTATTCAGAACCGGTGAGAAACGGACTTTCAAAATAAAATGATTGTCGGCATTAATTAATGCGTTAATGCGATAACAACGCATCAACTTGCCCGGCCCTATAAAAAAAAGCAATAAAAAATGTAGATTGGGATTACTGGTCATTTGACCTAGACACCTTAGCATACCTGTAAGTAAAGTCATCTCAGTGTGCGGTGGCTTATTTTTGCTAAATCCTGCAATCTACCAGCACTGGTGTTGCCGTGCATGGGGAATTTCTTGTTTTATAGGCCAATAGTGATATCAGCTCATATCATACAGTATATTACCTCATATTTTACCTTAGATTTAGTTAGGAAAGGGTTATGAGAAAGTGAAAATGTACCGGAAACTGAGTTATTTTTCATAACTGAAACCAATAATCCTAACATAGCGTTTTTAACAGATGTACACTTTGTGATGCTCTGCTCTTCAGGGGAGCTATAAAGTTACTTATGTGATGCTAAGCCAATTTATGCGCTGATTCTTGTAAACAACTGAATCTGTGAGTCTGTGCATATATCTATCTAGATATATATTTAACAAATATTTATTCAGCACATTTTGGCAATGGTGCTAAATGAGAAAACATTTGGGAATCACTCTTGGAAGTAGGAAGCCAAGGAAATGTTATATGGCTCCGTTAACTAAACAATGCCATATCAATATTTACTTCTTCATAATCAACTGATACATGTAAGTCACACAATTTATAGTCACAGAAAGTGTTGTATATCCCATTTGGGTTATTGTACTTCATATCCACCTACTCATGACTGTGTGTGTGTGTTTACATGTTTGAGATGTGGAAAGAAGTGTAAAATTAAAACCTGTCTCTGTGTTTGTTGTTTGCCCGTCATTTTGTCTTACAAATGGTCAAGAAAATGCAGTTCATTTGTGGCAGTTGGATATTGCTTACCTTTACTATTTAGACTAAATACCAATAAAAGATGCAAGAATGCCGGCCTTCTCTGTTGCAAAATGCATGACAAACAAATTATTATGCAATTATTTATTATCATGATCACTCCAAACACATCAATGATCATCTGAGATGCAGGCAGGATAATGGCGCTACCTGCTTAAATTGCAAAGTAGATTTTCCGCTGGAAATGCTAACCACCACATCGCTCCTCTGCCCCCACCCCCCACTTTTGAAATGCAAGCAGTCTGGGTCAGTCCCCCAGCTCATTCTCCCATCTCTCATTCACATTACCTGTACTCACTCCTGCTCTTTTCCATCTCTCCCTACCTTTCCCTCTCTCTCTCTGCAAGTCTTTCACCGTGCCCTGGTATGATCAAAGACAGCTTTGTGACACTGTGTGTGGCATCCAGGAAGCAGGATACATCAAACCACTAAAGAGCAACTTGCAAAAAGACAGACACAGAGGGACCGAGGCGCACATGCAAGGGCGTGTATGTGTGTTTATGTGTGTGTGATAAACAAATGAATAAATTAACAATACAAGAGAGAGGGGTGACTTTGTCTCTACCTTCAGCACGTCGATGAAAGGTAGGAAGGTGTCCCTCTGAAGTCCGTTTTTGTACAGATCTGAAAGAGGAGGGGAGGGCCTGTATTAGAGCTGCTGTTTAGCCTCCTAATAATGTCATTCCCCAGCCGCAGATTGGCAGATAAAGTGGCTATTGATGAACTGAAGGATGGGTGGGGAGGCATGACAAAAGGACTGGGACCAGGAGAGAAAAATGGATTTCTCTACCGGCAGCGGCAGCAACATAAAATTCATTACATTCCCAAACAATGGTGGTGAGAAAAAGGACTGTCGCCTTTTCAGTGTGGACAATGTCCACAGCAGCTCGCTGAATAGAGGTTTCAATTAGCTCGGCTGGAACAAATTACATCTGAAGTAGCATCCGTGATAGACAGATAAAACAGATAGGGATTCACACACAAACATGGACAAAGGCACACACGCATCAAGGCTTAAGCCCCCTCCAGCTGCAAATGCAAACAAGTGGTCGTTGTTGATGTTTGGGCTTAAGCTTACTACAGTAGGACCCAATACCCGCTTGATAACTCCTATACTGTAATGGACTATTGCCAAGGTTAAAGCAAAGGAATAGGGTTTTCATGAGATCGATACCTCTCTAATATCTGTGCTGGAAATATGAAGCTGGAAACAGGAGCCAATTAGCTTAGCACAAACACTGGAAAAAGGTGAAAATCACTAGGCTGGCTGACAAAGCCTACCAGCACCTTTAAAATTCACTAATTAACATGTTAAACCTTGTGTGTTTAATTTAAATAAATCCAGTTATTTCTTGAATTCCTGAAAAAAGTCAGCCAAATAACCTCATGTAAAACTGCACTGTCAATTTTTTTTTTTACCTTTGAAGAGCCAGGGTAGCACTTTCACTGTTACCAGTCATTGTGCTAAGCTAAGCTTACCAGCTGATATTGATAGTTTCATATTTATGTATAAATCTGCTCACCTAACTGTCAGAAGGAAAACAAACACAATTTCCTATGATGTTGAGCTGTTGATTGCTATAGGTAGATGTAACTGATGCCACTGTGAAGGAAACATATTACTGAATTATGGTAATCAAAATAAGCTCACAAAGACTTAAAATTTAGTAATGTAAACTGCATGTGAGATCCAGTGTATTGGAGGGTTTACCACCACAAAAAGACACCATTTATACCGCTAACACTCCTCAATCTCATTAAACTCCATCAGTGTTTAAGAACAACAAAATGCTACTTTAGCCGTTCTAGAAAAGACCTATCGCTAAACTCCCCCTCCAAACACATCTAGGGCTTTTTGATACTGGCATCTCCACATCAATAAAGACAGAAAATGTACGCCTTTCATGTCCAGTTGTCTCTTATGGCTTTCAGTGTTCCATTAACCATGTAATTAATACCAAGTAGGCTCTCTATCAAGTTTTCCTGGTTTAGTGCTTTGTTCTTAATAGCTAGTAAATATCAGAGACGGGCATCTTTGTCTAAGAGAGCCATCTTGCTGCCATCCACTTCGTATCCACTCGAGACTTTCAAGACATCAACATCTTCCCAAAGAAAAAAAAGACCTCAGATAACACATCATGCATTTATCTCCGCCTTGATCAACGCCTTGCTCATTCTTTCTCCGCTGGCACTAAATGCAACATCAAAGCCTGTTTAAAAGGTTGTATCATGTCAGTGAGAGCTGTATCAAATGTTCCTCGCCTTTTCCTCTGGTTAATTGCTGCAAAGGTGTGGTAAAGCTGAATTGGTTGTTGATTGAGCCAAGCACTTTCAGATAAAAGTATTAAACGAATAATGTAGATGTATGTAAAGTGACATTTGCTGGTTCAAGGGGAGGAGAAGAAGCAAACATTATTACGTGTCATTTTAGCTACAGGCAGATGGTGAACCGTTTACTGACTGGTTAAATGGACGTTCAGGTCTAAGGCATATTTTGAAAATATTGTACTGTTAGCAATAAGTGGTAAAAGCTGACTCACTGTGACCGTGCACTCACAGCGAGGTGCAGACCATTGTTAGCTTCAGTAAACTGTCATCAACTTGTTGCAAAACTCTCCAACATACCGTGCCCTATTCCTCAAACACCTCCCCAAATGACTATGATTTATAAGTCACGTAATTAACTGATGTACTGGAAATCAAGAAACTGGAAACAACTTCAGATACCACCCTGATTAAGGGTAGCTATTCAAAAATATTTGGAGAGAAGAAAAGTGATGTGTTTAATTTTGAGGAGCAGTTAATAGTAAAGTTGTTGGTAGCATTATGTGCTTTCAACAACTCATCAATCACTGCCTTTTAGCAGCACTGGGAAAATGTGATGGAGCTAAATTAAGATCATCCTGATGGCAAAAAAAAGGAATCAGTAAAGTTCTCTTGTGCAAGGCCCTTGATTTTTTCACATTCAGTATAACTGAATGTAGCCGTGGGTACATTAGATATCTTCCAGGTGTGAATAGGTCTAACTTCAGAGCATGCACACTAAGCAAAGGGGATGTTTCCAGCTGTTCCAATAACCTTTCCCCCTTCCATATTCTCTTTCTTTCAGCTTCTTATAAAGTTGGAGTAAAGTGACTTATTTGGCAGTGTTTTAATTTAATCCCCAAGGAGCATGATGTGGTTCAAAAATACCCTATTTGTTTGTAAAGTCCACAGTAAGAAATGTTAATACATTCCTGCAATATTAGTAGAATTTATTATTTGTCTTTGCTACTATTAATGTTGTGGTAGTTATAATGTTTCTGTTACTATAATTCCCTTTAACTCTTTACACTCACTTGTTATGTATGATTTCTTTGCCATTTGAGTTAAAAAGTCTGTTGAGCAAGAGACTATACTATGAACCTGCAGTGTAACTTCACTTTTAATACTAAACCTTTAAAATTTAATGGAGTTAATGGTTTCTGAGCATTCATTTACCTCAGACTTATTGCTTTACATCCACTTTGTAGGTCGTGGGAAATTCTGAGAACAGAAAAGAGTGCTAGAGTGTTAGTCCGGAGGCTATAAACTTCATTCTACCTATTCACTCAACTGTGTGTTTAGTAACAGCAATATAATTAATACAAAGAGCACTGGTCTTCATACCATCAGGTGGTCTGTTGGAGGTGGCCACCACCACTACTCCGGCCTTGAACAGCGTCTCAAACAGCTGCTTCAGGATCATGGCATCAGCAATGTCGGTGACCTGACAGAACAGAACCAGAGAAGAAGAAGGAGACATTCATGTACTGTATAATTCAGCTTTCCTTGCCACACTCTGTGTGTGTGCGCGCGCGTGTCTGAGGTCAAACCATGCCGTCAACACTCCATGTTGATTAGTGTCATTCAGGTGTGCTCATTGAATCCTTTGTGTCTGGTCATGGCCATACACACTCCATCCACGCGCACATACACATAAACACACCTACACCACTTGAACTGACTGCAAATGGTCACGAAGCGGCTTTCTGCTGGGGACAAGTAGCTGAGGCAAGGCAGTGGCCCCGAGCTAATCAACTGAGCAGACGTGAGAATGACTGAACGCAGGCGTGAAAACAAGAGGAAGAAAAGAATAATGAAAATGGAGCAATGTGAATCCAGGCTGGGCTCACGATGGCAGACAAAGCTTCTACCCAAGATGGCCAAATAAAGGCATATAAAAAGGTGCGCGTGTGTGTTGTATGAACTAGACACAAGGCAATTCAAGGTTATAATACATAAATCCAATTAAACTGCTTGCTGCCTTTTTCATCTACATCATTTCCATGTCCACAATAAACAAAGGTCGATGACAACACTGAAGCAAGGACGTTTATGAGTCGCTGGCCGTTAAATAAAGAGCTTTGACCTTTCTATTAGTAATCCAGTGCTCTCACTTTTGTTCTTATTCTCTCATCTCTCTCCCTGTTTCACCTCTGTTGTTCATCCACAAAGTGAGAAATCATGTTGCCCTGTGATGCACTGTAGCCAAAGCAGCATGTATATTACATGAGCGATTAAACATGATGACTATTATGAGCATATTGTAAAAAAAAAAAAAAAAAACTGATTTATTTCAAGCGTCTGTTGTTGCTCAAAGTCGCCAGTCTCGTGCCAACTGTCATTGACAAGTTTTCTGCCCATATAACCTACAAATCAACAAAAATCTAGTGATACTGCTGTAAATAAAGAATCCATTTTTGGCGAGAAACATATTACTTCTCAGTACACATCCACATTTTAGGTAAACTGAGAGTTACATTTCAAGTTACTTTACTATAATCTTAAAGAGAGGGCATGTCACATTTTGGAATGAAACCTTTTTAAGAACTAGGATGTCTTGAATAAAAGGAAGACTTCTGTCCCGCCTTCTCCTCTTACTCCCCTCTTACCTACTTTCCTGTATATAACAGGCACTTCTAATGGCCATACCCACAGCATATGCCTTCTTTCATACTCTGGAGGGTCTTCTGCTTTTTGCATATTAGCCCCACTGCCCTTGCCAATGCTTGATTAACATTTGTGTTAAAGCCTTGATTTCACTAAGGAGAGGTGGCTAGGGGCATCAAATTAGTGTGTGTGTGTGAGTGATTGTGTGCGTGTAATGAGAATCAACAGAAAGCCAAGGCTCTGTGTCTCTCTGAAGGGGCCCCCATTTCCTCCGACCGCAGGATTTTATTTTCATTTCAAAAGAATCATTTAAAAATGACCTTTTATACAACCTGGATTTGTTTATTCATGTGCCCTCAACATGGGCATAGTATGAGGGGCAATATTGATTGCTGAATGAGTAGAGGGAGAGGGAAAGAGAATGGGTACCCACAGAATGAGAAAGGTGGAGGGGACTGATGTAGCACTTGTGGAACACAAAAATAATGGTGCAATCTCCGTCAGCCAATGCTGATATTTAAATGAGCATCCAATTACTCAAGCGGCTGTCAGTTTACAGCGAGGCACACGGGTGCCAAATTAAACCTCTTTTGATGTTACACCTCTTTATGTACACAACCTATGAGCAATTTCAGAGGCTGCACGGTGACTGAGGCCCTGAGACAATGGCGCGCACGCGTTTTCTTCTCACTCTTCTTCTTCCTTTCTCGCTCTCTTCCCATCTTTCCATCTCAGACCTCTCAATGGCGAGTATTCATTAGGGGCTGTGGGTGGGGGCCATAAAAGGAGGGAGGGGGGCTACAAATTACTGATAATGGCACGACGCTAATGAAGAGAATGGAGAAATGTCATTAGCATTTAAGAGGATAAGATCCATCTGACCCGCCGCCGCCAGTCGCTTTCTAGCTCCACTCACTTAAGGAAGCAGCAGAGTGCGACTGATACCCAGAGCCTCATTTGCATGGCTGAGTGGAGGAGGATGCTGATTGGTATAGACCCCCCCAATCCCCAACTCTCCCAAACCTCGCAACCTCTTGTTTATGCATCACAAACAACACGCACATGTCTGCTTGTTTCCCCTCCATTCAACGGTAGCAACAGTCGACAAGCGAAAACAGCAAAGCTGGAAACAGCAAACAAAACAAATCAATGAGAATGCACAAACAGCGCCGCAGTTTAAAATGTGAAAGACGGCCGGATGAAAGGAGCAGCTCTTGATCCTCGCAGATGCATAGAGAGTGATTAGAGGGAGCAAGCGCACCTTCTGTGACCTTTGACCTGCTGGCATTAACTGTAATGATATCAGTAAGAGGAACAACATTGTGCTGCTAACAGATGTTTGGCTGGCTAATGATAAAGACAGAAGCACACGTCTTTCTCTACTGCAGTGAATGACTAACTACCTTACAGACAAAGCTTCAGTAGTGGCTCTCTCCTTTGAGGGTAGGGTAAAATAATGAGAAGTTCTGCAGCACTAATGGCTGAAGGTAAATGGACTGTACTTGTATAGCGCCTTTCTAGTCTTCCGACCTCTCAAAGCTGACAATACATGTCATATTCACCCATTCAGACACACATTCATATACTGATAACAGACCCTACCATGCAAAGTGCTCATCGCAAAGAAACTAATCATTCACACACTCACAATCAGAAATTTGGGGTTCCACATGCAGACAGGAGCCGGGGGTTGAAACACCAACCTTCCTATTAGTAGGCAACCCGCTCTAACTCCGGAGCCACAGCCGCCTCTAAGGTGCCTTTTAGTTGAAAATCCAGTGTGCATAAACTAAGGATGACTTGGTTGTAGTAGTTTAGTTGCACAAACAAGCAACAGGAGCAACATGACTCAACTGAATGCTGCAGTGTCAATGTAATGATAATGTAATGCTATACCATGATACATGTGATATAAGATCACACAATTTTACTACTACTGCACTAGTAAATTTACTACACACTGAAGGAGAGAGAATGTTTCAATGCCACTGGAAGTCATTTTACAATTATGTTGTATTCAAAAAGGCCACTAGGTGTCCCCAGTCCTGTTTTTGTGGGGCCATCAAGATCAGAGGCTTCCAGTGGCTGTGATTGAACACTAACAGTGATCACAGATTGAAAACTCAACACTGAACTCAGAATATACAAAGTGCTACACAGATAAAATATATGTAGCATGTGTCAGAATAATATACAAACAATTACTTCAGCATGTACTGAAACACAAACACAACCACCTCTTGTCAAACATCTGCTATCAGACGATTGACTGTAGGCCAGACTGACTATTTTATCTGGAACAGTATTTGACATATTAAATATGAACATTGTACAGCACCTTGGTTGTTTGGGATTTTCTTTCATTTTGTGAACTTGTTTAAACCTTTAAAATGCCTTAAACAGAACAAATATTATTTTTACTATATACAAAAATATACGCAATAAGATGCTTATTAAACCGTTGGCACATTTTAAGGACTTTGTTGGTATTTATTTAATCCTCCAGGCCAACAGGTATTCTTAACAATAACATACATAAGCATCAGCATGCCATCATTTTATAGAGTTGTATTAGCAGTATTTTTTACCAGTATCACCTATTGTTAAGTACTAGAACCACTGTTTTAAGTAAATGCACTTGATATATGGAGTATCAAAACACACAACAGTGTTGAGATTTCTCACTGTCTAGTTTGCTACTTGTTTTAAGAACAGAAACACACGCAGCCTGTAACACACTCACCTGAAACTCGTCAAAACACAGGAGGCAGGTTTCATCGCTGAGCTCCATGGCAACCGGTGATATGGGGTCATAGGTGAACATTTTCCCTAGCCTTCGCTTTGGCAGGCTTTGTTTCCTCCGATGGATCCCTTTAAGCAGTACACAAACGTCAGGCACGTCTTTAAGCACACCTGCATCGGCAACCCAAACTCAACGACAATACTGAATGAATAAAGCGGTAATTTCACCTGTGCGCATAATGGTAGACAATTAGCAGGAGGGCTTCAGGACAAACAGAGCGCTAAATATAGGATCTCCAGCGCATGAGTCAGAAAACTTCAACAGTTAATGCCGTGGAGTGGGAGGATAATACTAACTTTTGTGTATGTCCAACATGAAGCCATTAAAGTGGACTCTCTTTTTACGAGTGTTTTCCACACGGGAGTAAAACATATCCATGAGCATGGTCTTCCCTGTGCCTGACAGGTAGAGAGAATAAAGAAAAAGCAATTATTCTCACTTCTGTCCAGATCTCATACATCTGCCATATTAAATGCCTTAGTGATATTTATTTCTATGATATAAAGACATTTTCTATATGTGATCTTACCAACATCTCCATAGATATAGAAGCCTTTGGGTGGTAGTGGTGGAGTTGGAGCAGTGTCCTCCTTTGGGGATAAAAGAGTACAAATGAGGAAATGACTGCGGTGTGTTTGTTTTATCTTCAATCTTTTAACATCTGCTTGTCATCATAAATAATAATGCACAATCGTTAACCATAAATCAATTGGGTTGTTCAAAATTAATGTACAGATGAATTCCTTATTAAAAGAACAAAACTATATCTGGTGACCTAAATAAACTTCATTATATTCATTACCATATAAGACTGAATCATCGTTTAATAAACAATGTATGGTGAGGCATTAAGCCACCACTACAGTGTGAGGTTTCACATTCTCCAGACTAGCCCACTGCAGGGGAGGAAGACAAAGGGGATCTAATCAACAAGACAAGCCAGGGTTCCCACGAAAGAAAAGCATCATCAGAGGAACAATGGGGGGATTTGTCAGACAAAACGGAGAGGACTGGATGAGGCTCCATACGAGATGGAGTGGACTTGTCTGCGCAGCCTGTTTAGCGCTGCTAATTGTGATACGGTACTGTTGCATTGAGGTGCTGCTGGAAGTCATTGTGCTGCCTGCCTCCTATCATCAAAAGGTCTTTGCTTCAAAAAAAACGTCTTCTGTGTGACCAAGCTGAGAATATAGAGTAAAGCCAAATATCTCTAAAGAGGACCCAAGCCATGTAAACGCATATATCACCAGTTTAATCATGACATGTAATGATAACTTGGCACATATTTGTCTATAGAGCAACAACGATACATGTTTTTATATAAGGTTTAACAACTGGAGGATTGTCCATCTCTGTAACTGGGCAACAGGAAATAGATTCGGAACGTACTCAGCACTAAATAGAAAGGTTTGTCCTCTTTAAATTTAATTTAGCAACTATTTCATGAAGACGGTACTCAGTGTCCACTGCACTTGGTGTCCACTGCACAAGGAGCACTTGACTCTGGTAAACACAGACAATGGCCAATTGAAAACTAAATGAAAAAACAAACTTGTTGCCCATCCTCTCTCTCTGCCCTCTTCACGCTCCTCCCCTCTACCCCCTTCATCCCTCCATCCCCGCCTGTCCTGTGCTGGAGTGAAAGACTGGAAGAGCAACAAGCCTTTCCTGTCTGCTCTGGCATAACAGTGTGTGACTTCTCCCTGACTTCCCAAGCTGCCCTCTGGCATGTTGGGGTATTGTCAGTGGTGGCTGAAAGCCATTCTGCTACGGCAGAGTGGAGAAGGACAAGGCTGTCCCTCAGACACTATGTCTATCTGAGCTCTGTGGCCTTGTCTCACCTCCCAGTGGAGGATATAGACTGGCATATGAGTGGAAAGTTCATACGCAGGGCATGTCCACTTTGGCTTTGAAAGGAGTTAAGGAAAACTGCTTTTGAACTTGTTTATCAGCAGCCAGAGATGTCATGTTTCTCACTAACAAGGTTAATGGAGTAATTGTGGGAGTCAGGTACAACTGTCCTGCTGGAGAGCTACAACGTACAGGATGCAGGTCTGACTTGAAGAGGGTGGCTCTCTCCCAACAATGGCCCATTGTTAGCCGACCATCCGCAAAACCACGCCACATTTGGTCAATATTAAGTCAAGTGTACTCTCCCCACAGACTTGGTCAGTTAGTGAGGACAATGGCGGCACTTCACAGAGAGAACAGACACCGAAAGGACAGTGGTATGACCTGATTTAAACCAAAATAATTGCATAAGTACACCAGTCGGTGTGTATGTGTGTGTGAGGGACAGAGCAAGAAATAAGGTGCAAAAGAAGAGGGGGCGGTGGTGTTGATAGCTTAACACCAAAGTATTTGTCAGAGTCCCGAATCAAAAGCAAAAAGGACAAGAATGGCCCAGACAATGGGGATCCCCTCATTACTGCATGGGGACGGTGAGAGAGTGAGAGGGGTGCCGGGACGGGCCCAGCGGGAGGTCTGCCCTGCTGCCTTCCAAAATCTCTGCCTAACCCTATGTGTCTGTGCCAGCCAACCAACAAAAAAAACTCCCACCACCACATACGAGACAGTCAGCTCCCCTGACCTAAAAACAACAACAGCCTCCTACATTACGCCGTTCCAAAACTCAAATGCACAATACACTTCCCAGACCCCTACCCTCCCTTTGACCTGAGCGCCATGGCCACCATCAGTGAGACAACTGGAGTACAGTACAGTGGACTCTGTGAAGTCCCTCCATATGTTAGACGTCAATGGGGCTTTATAACAGCATGAGAGTCCAGATGCCACACTGGAAAAGGCTTTAAACAAATCCATGCTGCCATGTAAATTGTAAAGGGTGTCCTAAGTCACTCACTATTTTCTACCTAGTGCGCTATTTTCACTCTGCAACATTATATTTGAGCGTCAGAATTCTAAAGAAAAAATAAGTGTACATGCTGTGATTCAGAATTATTCAGAATTGCATCCCAAATCCCCCAAATCTTAAAAGAAAATGCAACATAGCCTTTTTATAACTACATTAAAGTGTAAGCATGCACAAATAAATCAGAACACATAAATATTGTGTTAGCCTCCACAAAAAGCTAGTGAGTGAAATTTGCATTGTTTCATCAAAGAAGTAGTCTTGATTAGCCTATATAGGCCTTCTAGTGTTGTATTCATGGGTGTAGTCTGCAAAGTGAACATGCAAAGAATCCCTCTCTTACAAGGACTATTACTGAGCAGTAAAAAGGGGAGTTTGTCACGGCCCCCTAATGTGACACCTGCACAACCGCACTCCAGTGGCCTGTACTACAAAGCGAGGTAACTGGCTTATCCAGGTAACTTACCTAAATTTTAAATACCATGTTGATTATCTTGCAAGGAAATTAAAATTCACATTGGGTTTTCTGTACAGGCTAAAGTCTTGTTTCTCCACAGCTTCACGAAAACGCTTAGTTGCTGGCCTTTTTCTGTCACAGATTGATTATGGGGATACTATCTACAGGTTTGCCTCTCTGTCCACCATGTCCAAACTTGACCCCCTTTATCACTCAGCTCTCAGATATGTCATTAACCCTAGTTTTAGGACACATCATTGTATACTGTACAGATTGGTAGGATGGTCATCTCTTCACTTGTGCAGGCTTGAACATTGTTATATTTTAATTTATAAGAATTTTAGGTAAACTTCCAAATTATTTAAAATAGACATTTTTAACTTTTCAAAACCGTCATAATCTCAGGTCACATAACTGGCTACAGTTCAAAGTGCCTGCTATCAGAACAGAGGCTGGAAAGCTAAGCCTGTTCTACTATGGCCCCAGGACTTGGAATGATGTGCAGACCAAGCTCAAACTTCAATCCCTCATCTCTCTAAATGATTTTAAACATAGAATAAAGGAGGTGGTCACTGCTAACTGCAACTGCTTTGCCAATTCTATTACCACTTAACTCCTCATTAAATCTATGATCTAATGCTGTTGTTTTTTTTTTGCTGTGTTTTCTGTTGTACCTAATGATGTTCTTGTGATTAGTTTCTTATTGTTGCTTGGTTATCTGTTTGATCCTGCCATCTGTCCCTGTCTTCACTAGGTCTCACTTGGAAAAGGGGTTTTAACCTCAATGTGACTTTCCTAGTTCAATAAAGGTTAAGAAGAACTTCAGGAGTAACTTTGTGATGTTGGGTATAACTTCCCAATTAACCCGTACTACGAAAGGTGGATAGGTGTTAACCGAGGTCTGTTGCCATGGCAATTTATGCTGCATCTCCTAGCAGGTTTTGTTCGTGGTTAACTCAAGGTTATACGTAGACTACACACCATATCTGTACTCACTGTTAATGATGAGAAGTAGGATATTAATACGCTACCACTTGACCACATATTTTCAGATTTCATCCTGACTTGTTCCACTGCGGTTGCAGCTGAAATGAAGTTATTCTTAACACAACAGCATTACGTTCATACAGCCCTGCAGCCTCTGTGATTTTAGGGAGGAGATATTAATTAATAAACAGGACAGTTTCTTAGCCCATCTGTAGGCTATAATTGAATTCTCCAAAGTGTATTCACATATTAAGATTGAATAGGCTATTTTACGTGTCCAAAAAGATATGGAGCCAGGTGGGGGTTAATAAAGCGAAAAGAAAAATCCTAGATGAAAGTGTCAAATTTTCAAGAATAAAAATCGGAAAATTCCCTGAAATTAAAGTCACAAAAAATCTAAGTCACTCTGGTGTTTTCTTCTGAATACGCCCAATCCACAGCAAAGTCTTTAAGGTGCATGATAATAGGTAGGTAGGTTTATTGTCACAATATAACATGTTATAGAGTGAAATTCAGTTTTAATATAGTGATTTTGAGCTAAACTCACATTTCCTCACTGCTAAATCCAATTGCAAAGTCTAATATAATTTTCCGCCGCACGCAATAGGCTACATGGCAGACGTGTGTGATGTTGCAGCCTTGCAAAGTGAAGCATGTGGTTCCTTGAAAAAAAATAAAATAAAACCCACTAGTTTTCAGAGTTTCTCTCATAAATGTATGAATAAGCCTACAATGTCAGAGAATATAGGCTATTCAAGTTTTTAACTTTTAGATTTGTGATTATTAGATTCTTATAAATTTATCAGAGTAATCTAGAAAACTCTTTCCCCCTCTCCCCTGGCTCCAATAATTTTTATTACAATGAACATAATGTGCTGGTGTATCTCTACATCTTAATGATATTACACATTTATTTACATTATGAAGAGGCCATAAAATACATAATAAAGAATTAGCCTACAATAAGGACACTGTGAATAAAAATTCTAAATTATGTGCGATGCCAAACAGCCTCCCTGGCTTTGTCGGCCTCAACAGTGTTAGATTTGGCCGGTAATGCGTCTTTAAACTCCTCATTTCCTGACTAAATCAACGTGCATTCTTCTGGGGAAAATACGGAGCATGCGCCGTTGCGAAAAACTCTGCCTGCACGGCCGAACACGTCCCTTTTATGTGAACGCGCACCGACTCCAGTTAAGTTAAACAGTAGGTTAACACCGACTCAACTAACCAACATCTTATTCACCGTCGTAGTGCCGTTTAACACCAGTGTAGGCAGTCAGAGATTGTCAACGCTGAGGTTGGTTGATAACCCTGAGTAGGATGAACTCCCTTACCTACAGGCCAGGGGTAGGCTATAAGAGTGTGTGTTTTGATTTAGTTTGCCTTTTGGGATGATTGTTGTTTGCTTGGTGTATTTAGTTTTTTGTCTGTCTGTGTTGCATTTCCCTTTGACATGATCAGCATGGAGTATGTGGGCGTGGCCTCTGACTTCCCTGGTTGGTACTCTCACTCACCTGACTATAATTACCTCTCACACACCTGTCCCTTACCTCACCAATCACCTCAGCGTACTTGAACCCAGACCAGCCTTCCAGTCCGTGCTGAATTATTTTGTCATTTAGTATGCTCACCGTAGATCTAACAACCTACCAGTATTTAGAATCTCTTTTTGCTCTTGTTCTCGGCATGTTTACCTGTCTGCACCGTTAATAGGAATCTCCTTGTCTACAGGAACTCATCACCAGAACGCTTGCGCCAACCCCTGATATACCCAGCTCACTCTGCCAGTCAACAATCCACAGGAGCACTTTCTGAGGGTGTTTCTCAAGTCTCTTAATAGCATCCACGTTTCCCTCACTTGCGTCTTTTCCTTGCGTCTTAGTCCCGCCCACCGGGGGATGCATAGAGAGACGCAAAGAAACCAAGCCAGGAGAGAAGGAGCAAGGAAATATGTTTCTAGAGACATGAGACGTCGGCTGCGTTCGAAAAGTCTTTTTTGCTTAGGAAGGTTCCTAACTGAGTGAAGTGAACCGGAAGTAGGCCTATTTCAGTGGCAGTTATGATAAGAGCTGGAAAGGTGCCTCAATGCTTCCTTTCATATCTCCTTTAGCATAGGGTACACCGGACCAGCCTTTATGAAAGGAAAGGAGAGAATGCCGTCCCACAATTCCTTGCGGCGGCAATATTTAAAGCGGCGCACGTTCTCAAACGATAATATCCCTCAACCACATTTAGCAAGATCCTTGCAATACAGATGCACACTTTCTTTAATAAGACTCACAATTAGGCTACCTTCTTCTGGCTTTTTTTGCTAATCTAATACTGTTTCAACACCGTTTTATGTTTCGGTTGTTGAAGTAAGCCATTAAGTGTTTTCTACAATAAAAACCAACCAACCATGACGGATTAAGGTTGATCACCATGTAAGTTACCATTGGCTATTATGCCTTTTCTCTCTTATGCCATAACTTGCTAACATGCATCTTAAACTGTCAACAATAACCGAGACCCATGCCAGCTGTTACTAGTCTTGTAAGTGATCAAAGTGAGGATAATGTTGCAGCGTGTAGCCTCACGTTATCTGCAGCCTTCAGCAAATTAATTCTACTTCAGTCACAGATGCTGACACCCTCGCCTTAATAAAGGCAAAGATCAAGCTGGATAACCTCGACAGTAGGCGTTTCCCCACACGCTGATTTTCGATTGATTTTGTAACTATTAAAAATGGGTAAAATGGCTCTCTCGCTCTCGCTCTCTCTCTCTCGAAGCGTCACGTGAAGCGACGTCCGTTTCTGATGACAGGTGGATCAGCTGTCAGTCGGTTCTAACAGCTGTAGAGACTTTTGATGGAATTTGTGCCTGCACTGTGTTGGTACTAATAAAGTCTCTCAGTTATCAGTGCAGAGCAGCATGATTCTGTTACCTGTTTAACAAACATCTGCACATGAAGTTATTTAGGCTACTGTATGTCTTACTCAGAGGCAGAGATTCTGATTGTAAATTCGTTATTGAATAATCCAGAATATGATCATGGTGTCTTGGGATTTACTATCCTAGATTTTCAGGGAAACTGAAATTATGTAGGCTAACCTGTATCAAAGTTGACGCTCAGTTTTAGGCTTCCCGTTTCCCCCCCCTCTTCTGATAGCCTATCCTTTAACACTACTACATACATTTTATTTGCATGTCCCATCACTCGTCACCGATCATCACTGCGTTCCATCATATCAATCCAACGATTTTTTAGCGCAGCAGCGCTTTCATTCATCAGCTGATTTTACTCGCGGAGCTGCCGGCTGCTTTAATCAGATGCTTTGCTCGCTTCATTAGATAGCCTACTTTGGTGCAGTTTAGTGACTTGACCGACTTCTTACGTGTTTAGGCCTACTATGTTTTATTATATTTGGACTAAACACAGGAATGACCAGCCTCACTGAATAGAAATGACGATAAATGATGTAAAACTCTGACTTTAATTGTCTCCATTATAAAAGTTGATGTAAAAGAAAGAAAACTTTCTAATAAATAGGCTAAATAAAGTTGCGTGTGGGGCTTTTGTTGTTCAGACCTACAATGAAGACAGATTTTAACAGGACAGTGAATCATAAAACAACTCATAAGACTTTGCAGCGATACACTTGAGTTTAACAGCTACCGAAAAAGGGGGCGTGTTGGTCAGTAAAAGACTTTCGCGAAGGATGCTCTGGTGTACCCTCGCTCATAGGTCCTCAGAGATCGCACCTATCCTCGCTCCTTGGAGCGCAAATAAGAGCTTTGGGACGGCCTGCAAGATGGCGGAGCGGAACAACTTCCGGTTCGATCGAGGAGCGAGGAAACGACAAATAAGAGCCTTGAGAAGCCCCCTGATTCACCAACCTAACTCTCCCGTCTGCCATACCCAGCCCGCACTGTTTGGACCCAGGATTCAATCCTAACCCCAGCCCCGTTCATCTGTCACCCACTCTGCTACAAATTAACATTGTTATAATACATTTAGATTCCACTCTGTCTCCGGTCTGCTTTTGGGTTACTTGTATTCAGACTGACAAGTTTATGTTGCGTGTTAGTAACACACAGCAGATCAACTTAACAAGTCAGAGAGAAGTGATCTAGCTGGCAGTCAGTATAAGCTTGTTTCTCAGTGAGAATTGGAGATGTGTTCAAAGTGTTTTGTTTATGCACATGTTTCATTCTGCTCCTTGCTGGCAGTGACTCAGACGCATTTGTTGCATTATGTCATTTTGGTTAGGTCTGTGGTGTGGTGAGACTAATTAGCCTACATGTCATATCAATAAGGAATAATTAAAATCACGAGGATAACTAGGCTACTTCAATTATATTCAGTGGGAGATTATTAATCTGTGTGAACATAGTTTGCTATTGAAGAGTGTTGATGATTCGATTATCTATCATTTATTGTTTAGGGCACATCGTGTCAACATAATTCTTTACCTTAGCAGCGGATCCACCACCTTTGTTTTCAGCGGTTGTGATGTGGGAGCCTGTATCTTTTGGAAGCTGACTGCAGTCATCTTTTGACTTCAGCCTCGGTGGAGATGGGTTCAAGTAGATGCTGTTACTGTAGTTCTTGAGTGTGTGCTGCAGCTGAGACAGCTGCTGAAAAACACCCCTCTGATGAGCATCTTTCCTCAGGGAGCCACACTGAACGAGGCGATCATAGTGTGCAACCGTTTCACTGAAGGCACAAACATCTGGTGCTAGAGACTCAAAGGAGCAGGATGATGCAGATGAACTGCATGCCCTCCAACTAATGTAACCTTGAAGTAATACAGCAAAAGTAATCTTTGTTAATCGTTACTGAACTGTTACAAAAATATCTTCATTCTATTAGATGCAATAAAACCGTGACTGGAAAGAGAAGGCACTACAGTTAGTGTAATCCAGAGGTTATCGGTGCAGCCAGCGGTTACCCAACATTTACCTAAGAAGACAAGTTGTAACACACTAATCTTAGCTCAACCTGAAAACAATCCACATTCAACATGACGGAAAAACCACTTACCACCGGCTGACAGACGGCGAATTTTCGTTGATGTCAGAACAGTGTTATTTAGCAAACATTGAATTGACCATCTCGCAGCTGCAGGTACCGTGTAAGCCGCCATGATGTTTCAAAACGCGAAAACTTTATTGAGTCATTTGACACAAATTCACCGAATAACACAAGAATGGAAAGGTTTTAACTGTGGTAAGTCCTGATTGTATGTCATCAAATATAACCAATTTCTTGATTCTTGATTTCTTGATTTGCTTGTAAACAACGGAAACTGTTGCAAATTTTAGACCCATATAGCCTAGATCCCCGATGTTTATAAGATTAAATTATATCGTTGTTAATCAATAAGATGAAATAATCCGCTTGTTTTTAATACCTAATATTCTTTTTTTAAATGTATATAATATAGTCACACTGAACGTCGGAACACCTGCGTTTTTGGTTTTTACATTTGAGCAACAGTTAGACCTACGTTACATTGCGAAGTACAATTGATCCGGATCATACAAATACAATGATTATCAAATTATGTAGTGTATATCGTCCAAAAACGTGATTAGGACCAATGTGCCCGCTGGCGGGTTGTAAACAAACCAAGCAGCAGGTGGCCGAGCAGCAGCATCAGCTGAACCTCAGCTGATCGGAAGTGTAGCCTGCTGGCCTTTGAAGCTAGCGATAGTCAGAGACAGAGCAACACCGGAACTCGGGTCATTGGCCTTCAACATAAAAGTTCCAATTAGACTTTTTAGGTGTATAAATGATAACGTTGCGTGGAAAAGTATGACTATAAATATGAAGTATTATTTATTACAGAAACGCCTCCAAAGCAGTGTCACTTTTCACTATATCGTTTAACACGCTGACACAATAATTACAAAATGTTTTATTTTGAAGGTTAGCAAAGGAACGTACATGTTTGTATTCTGGCTAGCTTAACACTATTACAAGCTGCTAGAAGGACAGGAGAGAAATGGCTGATACCATAGCTGATACAAGAAGGCTCTTCTCCAAGCCTCAAAACTTAAATGACGCTTACGGACCCCCAAGTAATTTTCTAGAGATTGATGTGAGCAACCCTGAGACTATCGGGGTCGGCAGAGGCAGATTTACCACGTATGAAGTCAGACTGAAGGTGAGCCTGCTGTAACAAGTGCTAATGACGTTAGCTTTTAAGCTAGCTACCTAAGCTAAAAAAACGTCTTTCCTGTAGTCAAGGAAAGCTATGAGTCATTGACATCAGTATTGCTACAGTCAAACAAGACAATATTTAACGTTAAATGTGTGTATGATTATCTAAGAAGAGCAAAATGTTATTTTCGAAACGATTTAGCCAACGATAGCAAGCAGGCTAGTAACACTCGTCAAAACTAGCTAAAACTGGTTAGCTGTTTAACTTTAAAGTTCAACCGTTAACGCTTAAGTTATTTGACCAGACGATACTTATCGTTAAGTCGTCGAGAGATTTTGACAATGTTAACAAGTACAGCGAACCTATTGGCTAATGTTTGCTCTCACAATAATTGCTAACGTTATTGCTCTGCCTTAGAAGGGAATTTGTTTACATTAGCCTCAAGTGTCCCCCCACCCCCCCAAACTGTGGCGTGACAGTGGAGCTGTTTTACCAGTTAACATAAGTTATACGTCTACAAATAAATTGGAGTTCTAGAACCTGTGTAGTAAGCTGAATAAAACATGATCCAATAACTCCTCCAAAAAGTTAAAGCCTGCCTGAACAATTTAGAGCTGAACTCCAGCCACACCCCATTTTCTGACCGCAAAGAATAGATAAGATTGGTCACACTTAGGGTTATTAATGACCTACCCAACATGATGGTAGGCCTCTCTTTCCATACACACATCATTATAATCTTACTTTAGTGGGGGGTGTTGGTTTGTTTAAGAATGCTTTAGTTTGTAGCTGTGCTGACTTGGCTGTCCATTCATCAAAAGCCATCCAAAGTTATACTCTAGTACTAGGCCAAAGGGGAACATAACTCAGTAAGTCAGCTTCTGTGGAACTGAAGACAGGATGCCTGGTCCTTTCCAGTCCCCCCCCCTCCCGACACACTTCCTTCCTTTAACTCTACTGAAGAACTTGTAGAGAAGAACAAATGCTTTTTGTCTTACAGATTTTCCTGTCATCATTTGGTAAAGCAGTTATTAGGTGGTCTAAAGAAACATGATCGGTTGTTAAATGCTTATTAAATCTCACATATTAGACTATTGGTTATATAATATCCCAAAATTTGGCATTATTGAGCAATCTGTGAGGAAATTAATGGTTAGACAATCCTAGCTATTACCAAACATAGATCCTGTATCATGTTCATTTTTCTGTCAGACACGCACAATTTCAAAATTAAACCGAATCAGCTTTAAAAAATATGTATGACCATGTTTTAACAGCGCTACTTTGTACTTCAAAGAATGAACAACTAGCAGACGATGAGCACTCTAAATTATTGGGGGGAGAAAAATGATCTCAAGGTCTACTTACCCACTTCTTTTGGCGCTTTTGACCATATCACACACTTTTTATCTGCAGATAGTTTTGCTCATTTGTCATCAGGTTGTAAGTGTTCAAATGTGGCCAACGTTGATGAGAAATCCTAGAGGTGTTCAGAACAACAGAAAGTTAGAATATCTACAGTTCAATGGAAACTAAGCAAACTCCATGTGCTGATGAAGACCGTGTGAAATGGGTGAAAGCTCCAGAGCAAGCGGCCTATAGGACTGAGAGGAATTGTCAATGTTAGTGCTCAGTAACACCATGACCAGGTGTAAGAGTCTTGATCCAATACATAGCCGACACAAATGGCTAAGAAAAAGTTGCATTCTTTGTCTTTTAAATGCCACTATTTTCGATTATGTCTCCCCCCCCAAAAAAAATTCAGTCATTTGTGTCTTTTTTTTTCATCACGTTTGTCACCACATACAATTTAGCATAAATTGAGCTCTTTGAGGGACTCGACTGTATGTTTTTTTTTTTTTTTTTTTATTTAAAAGTTTATTTAATTTATATTTTTTTATGTGTAGGCTGTATTGAGAGTCTGCAATTGTCAGGCAGTCACTAGGCTCATCTGATTGCCTCATCTCTTATCTTTTAAATTGTCATTTCACTTGACTGACACCCCTGTAGTTAGTGGCCTGGAGTATTTAGATTGTTCAGCACCCTTAAAGTATTTATAGTTTCCCTTTACCTTAAAGAAATGGGTCGAGGGAAGAGAAGCCGTCTCCAGGCATTAGCGTTGAATATAAGGCTACTGTACTTGATTAGCGTGTAATAATTAGCATATGCGTGTAATCAGCATTATTGTGCACCTCATAGCCCTGTGTGACCCTGCTTTGCATAATACCACAGAATAAGTGGCGCATCCCTCACTTCTCAACAAACGTGGTGTCAACTTTGCTTTGCTTCTCTCCTTCTCCTTTCTTCAGATTTCTTTAGAAGCATTTTACTCCATCTCCAGCATGTTAAGAGCGTTGGCCACAATGCCTCGGCCTGGAATGCATAGCATGTGCTTTGCTCTTTTTTTTTCTTCTATCGCACCTATAATATTTAGATCTACTTTAATTTTATCATCTAACCATGCAACACAGTTTGTTTTTAGAACTCATTCCCTTGTCTCCTGTTCTCATTGCTGTCCCGCTATCCATCTGAAATCGAGAGAGCCCTTGTGGCCACACTGAGAGAGTCTGCCTAATCCCCTCATTGAGAGAAGAGAAGAATGAAACTGGCCAAAGTGTGGGGGAGCTGAAGCATTTATTCTCCATCCTTACCCCCACCCCCCACCCCCCACCCATGGGAGGGCAAAAAGCTACCCCCTTGCTAGCCTTTACCCCATTGCCCACTTATCCCATTTCACTCCCAGCTGTGTGCAGTCAGTTGCCTAGTTCACAGTGTGGTTTTTGAAGTCCCTGTGATATCTATATATGATTTACTGTATAGTATTGGAACACGCTCTCATTCTTTTTATAAGATTGTAAAATTGGTCTTGACTCTGTGAAAATCAGCTTATGCACTTTTTTTTTGAGTCTTTGTGTCTGAATGTTCGTGAAGTTAAGTGGTGAAACAAGTCGTGTGAAGACTGGATTATCATTTTCTGAAGCCAACTGGTTACAGTGACTGCTAGGCAGGTTACGCGGTCACTTGTTGACAGCCGGGCCTCCATTTTGTGTTCAAAATCAATGGGATCTACTTCTTTCAGTCAGGTTTTTAAAGAGGTGGAAGCTAAGTTTATACTGAAGGGAGGCGGATATCTCATTTTGCCTGAGCAGACTCGTAATGTCCAGGGTCACTTTGAAACAATGGATTTTTGTTCTCATCTAAATCCCTTCGCTTTAAGCGTAGGCTAGTTTCTGAGATGGCTAATAGACCACAGGAAGCTGGTAGGTTTGGTTGTTTTTTCTTTTCTGCCTCTCCATGTGTTTTTCAGGTTCCTAATGGACAGTTATTCTGCAGAGTCCTATCATATCACCTTAATGTTTTTGGGCTGTTGCTGGTTTGAGAGGACCCTCTCAAGCAGCATAGTGTATTTGTTTGGACGCTCAGGGGTTGGAGTTGGTGTGTGTGTGTGTGTGTGGGGGGGGGGGGGGGGGGGGGGGGGGGGGGGGGGGGGGGGGGTATTATCAAATTTTCTTGTCTTTAGTTGGTTCCCATCTCATCCAGAGAGCACATTCAGGGGAGCGAACTTTGGGATCTCACTTTGTTTATGGATAGGAGTACATAAAAGGCCTCTTATAGCTCTGTCGCGCACTCTCACTCAGTCTTCCACCCCTCCTCTTCTCTACTCCCATAGCCCCTCTTTTTCTCTCTTTCTCTCTCTCTCTCTCTTTCTTTTTCTTTTCCATTTGGGCATTGGGGCGGGGGGCTTTGGTCATTAATAAAATGGGGAGAGATGGGGAGTGGGTGTGTCGGGGGGGGGCTTGTCAGGCACAGTCAAGTGTAATCCAAAGTCTACAGCATCCTCTTCGACAACTATTTTAATGGAAATAGGGAACATATTGTATCAAGGCTACCATATCCTACTTGAAATGACAGTATCAAAAGTGGGAGTTGATACTATGGCAACAAAGCAGCTTTTTGCCAGCTAGGCGAGTCGGGGAGAGGGTAGGCTGTCAGGCCGCAGGGGCCGGCAAGCGAGAGAACGAGTGTGAGAGTACATGGAGAGGCGAGAGCAAAAGACCTACAGCCCCAACGCTTTTGTTCCCCGTCTCCCCCCCCCCCCCCAATTTGGAATATGATGCAATGAGATGGTATTATGTTGCTATTTTTTATGCTATTATTCTGAAAGGAGAGTATATGGGAGGGGTAAGAAGGGGCCATGGGGGAGGTTTAGGATGCTCACTCTCAAACTTGACTTAATCCATCCTGCTAAAAGCTAATGCATGGTGGCCTTGAACTGTTCTCTCAGGAGATGAGTGATCTTTGTCCCCCCTCTCTCTCGCTCTTTCTCTGTCTCTCAGTTTTTAAGGGTTCTGCCTCTTTTCAACCCGTTTTCAATGAGCCTATGGTATTGTGTCCCACTCATTATGAATCACATGCTCTTCCTATGGAGCGTAGATTGCACCTTGCACACTCATAATGGAAAGTGAAGCCAGGAGGTCTACTTTGAAGGAGGTACATCTAGCTTTATGCTCCTTTTTCTGTTTTTTTTTCTTAAAGAACAGTGTTTTCTCTTTTACACTTGCTTTTAGTACAACCATAGTTCCTTATTTGTGTGTTTATTTGACTTTGAGTTTTTGCTAACTTAGGTTTATTTTACCTTCCTTTCTTTCTTTATCTTTTATTCTGTTCCTTAGTGAAGGTGAGAAAGGAAAAGTGTGCCTTTTTGACAATTAATGAAATGCTAAGACCCAGCTGGGTGTGGGCTGGTCCCATGTCCCAATCACTGCAGGGGCCAGTAAGTTGAGACACCAAGGCCCTAACCTCTAACCAGCCGTGAAGAGAACAGAGGCTAGGGAAACCTGATCTTTGACTCGTCGAGCTCTCACGCACCGCCTCTTTCTGTGTATGTGTGTGAGAGACAGAGAGTGAGTGAGACCTCTCATTTTTCAGTTCTCTTGTTTTCATTCCTCCCCATGTCCTGCAAGGCCAATCTCTTAATCATAGGGTTTGAGAGGGCAACAGGATTGAAAGGCCAGGTGACTTTTCTTTCCTTACACTCTCACTGCTAGCTTCATTGTGCAGAGATGAGTGGGTCCGAGTTCGACTGTGTGTGTGTACAAACAGGCTAAAATGCCTTGGGTATTATATTTACATTGTTAACTGTGTGACTGGTCAAATCTTTATACTTAACACCTGTGCATACTTCATGCACGTCAGTGTGTGCTTGCGCGTGCTTAAGTGTTTTCTGTGTGCACATGATGGGATTAGAGTCACGGCGGTGGCAGATTACCTGTAACTGTGATCTGTTGTGGTGGGGATTAACTTTGCGGCGCTCCATGCTGTGAGGTAACATGACGCAGCAGGGACAGAGCGCGGTGAAGGGAGAGTGGAGTTAATACTAGAGCGCTGCGGTGATAAAGCTAAGATAATCCACTTCTCCTGTGACCTGAGAAAAGGGGAGGAGTGAGGGGCTCATTGACAACTTCACCTGGAGAGAACTTGAAATAAGTGGGAAAGGGACGTTTTCAGGGTTGGTAAGTTACATAAAGACGCAGTGGGAAAGAGGGAGTGGCAGTGAGTTTATAGACACCCATTTCATTATAACCATAGTAAGGAAATACTCCTTTTAATGCAACTATCATCAGAGCCAATGTATTTACCGATGTTATGGTTTTAATCATAGTAAACAAGACTTTATTATTGTACAGTTTTAAAAATTATATTTTGGATTTCTACAGTCTGGTTTCTGCCTGTGTTTTGATATTTTTGAAAGGTCACAAATAAATGGATATAAAATTGTTTGTTTAGAAAAAGAACTGCAAGGCTAGTGGCAAAACTCGTGTCATGGGGTGAGAGCAAAACAGCTTTCATGTTACAACTAACACCGAAGTTAGAGGCCTAATTAACCAATAGTCTGAAAACCTTACCAGATTTTGACATCAGGTGGTAACAGGGGATACTTATCAGCTGTTAAATTAAACATCTTTCCAGTGCTAGCCACGCCTCATTTTTATTGTATTAGTATTTCTCAGACACAACCCTCCTTTATATGTCACATACAAATGCATGTAGTACTTTCTGTGTCACCTTCAGGTTTTCTCTGCCCCTTTCAATACAGCGGCTCTTTTAGCTGCGTTTTTACCAGCCTTTCCTAGGGGTGGGGGAAAAAATTCTTAGATACCTCACGATTATGTCTCGATGCAGAATAGTCAGTAACCGGAAATCACTGCAGGTTTGGACCGTGTAACAGTAATATGCTGTAGAGTGTAACGTACAGTATGTCATAAAGAAACCAAATTAAATCATATGTTTAAAGTGCTTAATTCCCGCTACAATGGCTTTCACATGTGCAGGATAGTTAGTCTGTTGGGCCTGCCCTTTATAAACGAGCACAAGCTGCAGATCAGGAATTATCAACAAGTCAGCAAGTCTTATGACTTGTGACCAAGGACACAGATCAGACTCTCCACTGAGTTTTTAAATTGTCCCCAATATCTTGTAATCTATCTTGTAATCTGAGCCAATCCTCAATTATTTTTGTCAACTCAAGTAAAATTATTGTACGCTCATTTGCCAGTTTTATTAGGTACGCCTAGCTAATGCAGTATAATACATACAAACAGTCCTGTAACAGATCCTACCTTCATGAAAGGCTATAATGTTCTGTTTTTAGAGAGGTGCTGATTCAGCCTTTTTATTTATTCTTTTTAGAGGAGGTAGTTTTGGGTGGTGCTATACAGTTCCAACAAAAACTGAACATCCTAAACTTCGTGCCACAAACTGTCAACTGAGTTTAGATTTTGGCCCAGATTCTCTCTTAATGATGTCCCCAGGTAACATTTGTTTTACAGTCAAACATGAAACCGCAGTCATGTCAGTTAACAGGCAGCTCCAGTTGTCAAAGATTTTATCAAATGAGTTTTCATTTTCCCACCAAATATGGGCAGGATCGATAATTTTGAAGACGTATGAGAGGACGGGGCAAAGAGGGAAAGAAGCGAACGCTTGCGTTTTCCCCATTGAAACCTCCATAAGAGGAGCCTCAAGGGCAGAAAATCTGACTTATTATCGCAAAGCAAGGGAAATAAAGAGGAAAGAGACTGAAAGGCAGAGACCGTGAGAGTGAAAAGGCTACTCTTGCTCTCCCTCCTCCTCAATTAGTCTGCACAGACCAGATGAAGCTCCCAAACCCTCCAGTTTTCCTGCTCTTCCTTTATGACCATGTACACCCACTCCTTTTCTCTTTTGTTCAGCCATTTACTCAGCCTTCTAGTTAACTCTCCATCCCCACTACGGCGCACAGTCACAGTCCTCTGCCCATCGATCAGTCTGCTGCTCACACTGTATTTATGCTGCACCTACTTGCTCAATTGCTTTGCTCCTGTGATTCCTTCCACTATGCATTCTGACCTTCTGTGAACGTGGCCTACCAATGAAATGCTCATTCACTCTCCCCCGTGTTTGTACATTGTCATGGGATGGCCATGTGCTGTCAGGACTAGTGAAGAGGTTTGGCATTGTGCTGTAATGTGCTGTTTGCTCAATGCTTTTTGTCAATGTCAAAACATCTCTCCTTTTTAATATGAAATTCGCTCTCAAGTGCTCATCGACAGCAACTTAGAATTACGCACACATCTGTGCATTGGTGTACAAGAACACACAATAAATGGCAAAACATTTGGAGTGCAGCAGACCTTGGTGAGCAAAACATAAGTGAACTTTTTTTTGCCTGGAGGCCAATTTCAATTTTTCCATTCAGTTTGATTCAATTTGAAGGGGTCTTTTGTTTTTCATTCTTTCTTCTCCTTTAATAAAGTCAGAGTAGATAACACAAGGCTAAGCACAAAACCAATACAATAAAACCTTTCACTGTCTTTTTCCTGAAGTTGGCCTAATCGCTCCCTCCTGTTTTCTAGTGATAATTGTTTAGCTATTTATAGTAATTCCACAGGAAGTGCAAACCCTGATTGGTTGGGAGTTGTCTGTTAACAGTCTATAGTGGGGGTCTACATTAACCATTCTGACACTGTTTAAAACCTCATTCAAGGTGTTTTTAAAGCCACAGTACTGAGACATTACTAGTTAAGTCTCCGGAGAAACTAACCTTACTGGTAGTTACACTGATTACATTACCCAAAACAACCTTTCTTTTGGTATAAATGGCATCATGCAGGCCAAGGTGTTCCTGTGAGCCTGACATAAAGTTAGATTATTTTCTCAATCAGTCGATTCACTGTTTGGTCTATCAAAAGTCAGAAAATAATGCAATTTCCTAAAGTCGAAGGTTATCTCTTAAATTTTATTGTTTTGTCCAACAATCAGTGTGAAACATATTCAGTTCAAAGGAAAGGAGCAAATATTCACCATTGAGAAGGTTCAAGCAATTGTTTGGCATTTTTGACTGAAATAGTTGCTGATCCATTTTGTTTAGTTGTTTCATCTCTGAGTAGAAGTATCAATTATTTTATTATATTGGCACGCCTCATTATCTACATGCCTCGCTTGCATAAAAGAGCCATCATGTGTCAAGAAATTATTGCAATAAAGTGTGGCAAGAGCAACCGTTCACTATATACATATAGTTAGAGCTGAATCAGTTAAAAAAAATCAGTTGACTAATTGATTGTGTAATTGTGTCATTTATCAAGCAAAACTGCCAAAACATTTTCTGGTTGGTTTTCAAACACAAGCATTATGAATGAAACATATTTGGGTTTTAGAGACAAAATTATTAAAGACGTCAACTGGGGCTCTTGGAAATTGTGGCAGACACCATTTTCTGATGTTTTACTGATGAAACAATGAATAGAAAAAAAATAATGGCTAGTAAATCTATAAGGAAAACAGTGTTTCCCACAGGATTTTAAGAGACTATGGTGGGTGGGCCTCGGACCCTCTCGGGGGTCCCCCCAGAATTTGTTTTTGTACATTTTAAAGTTAAATGTATTAATTTTGTGCAAAATTAAGAGCCTATCTATGAAGAACTTTGCACTCTACAATGTTGTGCTCTAGGAAACTATTTGATCATAAACCATTTTATAGCTAGAAATGGTGATGAAATGGAAACAAAATTCAACAAATTAATTTTAATGTTTTTCTTATTTTGAAAACCGGGCATTGTCGCGTGTATCCTTGCTCTATATTCATCAAGTCTGACCCAATCTGATAAATTGTGTTGTATGTGGTTCTCATATTGCATAACATGAAGACTTTATAGCCTCTCTTCAGGTAGGACTCTCATACTGCAACACTTGTTACCACAACACTAGTTACCTCAAAATAAAAGTGGTTGTCTTGAGTCAGATGCCAAAGTATGTGAGCGTGCAAGCTTACAGCAGCACCCACAAAACACAACTTTAGAAGTCTGAAATGTTATAAGATGTGTAAAAATATTTTTTGGTTTATTTTAAAACTATGGCAGAGCAAATTAGGCTGTGGCGGGCCACCAAGGTCTTGTTAATTAATGGGAAACACTGGGAAAATATTAAATAGAAGCACTACATACAATAAATGAAGTAGTAAATGAAGGCAACACTTAAAAGTGACACTTGTGTCCGTTTGCTGCCCGTGTGTCCACAGACCAACCTACCCATCTTCAAGCTGAAGGAGTCCTGTGTACGGAGGCGGTACAGCGACTTTGAGTGGCTCAGAGCGGAGCTGGAGAGGGAAAGCAAGGTGAGCCATTGAGGTGAACTCAACACAAAGGCTCTTGAGTACTTGGCGTATCAAATCTGCATGTACAGCATTGACCACATATGCAGTATTTTTGTATAGAACAGAAAGTTCTTAAAATATTTTATGAAGCTTTGCAGTTTGTAAATGAAGATGCGACCTAAATGTGGTCTGTGTTCTTTGTCCTGCTATTAATGAGGAACATAACATAGCTCGCTTTTAGCCTCAGAAGTCAATGTAAAACTTCTGCTCTATGTAGTCACTATAAGATGATTTTAAAAATGCTTTACTCTCTTAATTAATAAATTATTTATGCCTGTTTAACTGCTGCTATATTGTCTTTCTGTGGGTGCTCTTTTATCTCAGGTGGTCGTCCCACCTCTCCCAGGAAAAGCTTTTATCCGGCAGCTTCCGTTTCGAGGGGATGATGGGATATTTGATGACTCTTTCATCGAGGAGCGTAGACAGGGTCTGGAGCAGTTTCTCAACAAGTAAGCCTTTCCACATCTTCTTCGTCCTTCGCCGTTCTTCCGCTACTTCGTGGTGAGGTGAAAACAATTCATTCTTTACAATTTTGTCTTTGTAGTTGCAGTCGTTTGCAGCTCCTACCTTAGCGAGGAATTATTTTAACTGTTAAGAACAATGAAACACTTTGTGCAATAAGTAGATTCAACTTTTTCACTTCTCTTCATATTGTTAACAAACTGAACCTGCAGAGACAAACAGGTCTTTTTCACACTATCCCTCTTAATTCTCTTTTATAATTACCTCGCAAAGGACAAGAACAACCAGAGAGGACTCGAGCGCACCCCCACAACATAATTTTTCCCACATTTGTTTTATTGTTGATGTGTAATTTATGATAATTGCAGCTCAAATTACAGCGCGTGGTTCTATGGGATGGTGTGTGTACCTCTGCTTATTTTTGATCCAGCATGTCCCCATTTTCAGCTGCAGAACAATAAAAGTTACAGTGTGATTGTAATTATTTGCTTTGATTGCAGACTTGGCCATTATCTTTGTTTCATGTGCAAATGCATCAATGTTTCCTGTTGGAATATTAAGTGTGCAAAGACAGTTGAGAAAATTAAAATATATATATATATATATATATATATATATTTATTTTTTTATTTTTTTAAAAGAAGATGAGAATGTGTTGGTAATTAAGATTTTTTCCCCCCCATTGCTTCCTATGAATGAAGCACTGCTGTTGATCATATCATTGTTCAGACTTAATACTGGCCGATGTGGCGGGGTGCATTGTTTCATCTGTGATTGAGTGCATTGTGAAGAGGAAATCTTTCGGAATGGTAAACATGATTGTTGCTGTGAAACAAGTGAGAAGGAGGAGAGGAGATAACATCACTTTTTGATTAGGCTAGTCAAACATAATTCATGGTTCAGGTAAAAAAGATAGGCTACATACCCACTTCAAAAAGCAGGCAAGGCCTTGAGATTGCAACATGCTTGTGCTGCACCTTGTCCTCAATGTCAACATTTCCAAAAACCTATTAAACAGCATTTGTTGGAGGCAAGCTTGATTGCACAGTGATCGGTATTTGACCTGTGCGTTCTGAGTGCCTCCCCCCGGGCAGCTTAATTTGTCCAAAATATTTCCCATTAGAGGTTAAGATGCATGCATATGTACAATGTCATCATGTTGATTTGTTCTGAGAAAGTTACCATTTGAAAAATTAGATCTTTTAGGGTCTCAGGTGCGCTGGCTCATTCTCATTAAGCTCCTTTACGTCATGTGAAGGGACATTCAGGGAAGCCTGATGTCAAAGTGGCTTTAACAGAGCTAAACACATCTTCAAACATACAGTATTTTGTGGATGTAGTGATAACCTACAGCTGAAATGAAGGTGATATAAAGTACAGATTAATTCAAGTTAATCATACCACAATATAAATATAGATATTGGGGAACAGCCCAGTTACAAAAGTAAACCTCATTTACTTTAACTTATGTTGTATAACAGAAGTTCCCCACTTGCTCCTGAATGTGACTTCAAATGGTAGTTTGTCGTCTTTGACTACTTTACTGGTTGTTGAAACTCTTACAGAACCTCCTGTGAATCTTTTATTCTTGATGCGTCTTTCCCCTCCAGAAGTTTTTATTGACACTTGCTTTTTTATAGTTTGGAGATGAGAGAAAACTTTACAGTAATAAAAGCTTGTGGCCACACGTCCACATCCATAAACCAGTGTGTGTAAGAGTTATATTAAATGCACAGTAGTCATGTGGCTGATGTAAATAGCTGATTGCTGTATGTGACATCTACAGTTGTCTCTGGGCTGCTAGTCAGTATATATGGTGAAGGTTTTCAAAATGTCAGTAAGCCTCTTCATCAATGACAAACAGGCATCCCTTTTTGCAGAGATTGTTAAACAATGTGTCCCATATCCATACCCTATACTATATTGTATACAAGCAGGTTTTGAGTATGTTATGTCTTCGCACTGGAAAAGTGACTAAATAACATATACTCTGAACAAGTCAGTATACTAAAAGAAAACGGATGTATTTCACAGTTTGTGCCTTTTTATTATAGAAACAGAAGAGAGATGATATGTAACATGGGACGTTGCAGTTCACAGTTGGCACTTTAAACACAGGATAGCATAAACCCTTTTATTTCTGAGTGTGCTGTTGTTAGACACTATTCCACAATAATGCTTCGCACAGTGGAAATTGAGAAATTTGAAGGTAATTGTGGATGTTGGTGAAACGGCTCCTGGAGCCTCCAGAAAATAAATATAACTTTTTGGGAAAACATTTGGCAGTGGCATATTAGAGTCACAGTTTGAGTATTGTGTCATTTCCTTTTGTAAAAGTATGTTCATTTATTGTATATGAACTGCAAAAACAGTATGCTATGATAAGTATAAAGTCCATACTATAAATAACTATAGAGTTGGCACACTGTGTATGTCTATACTGTCGGTTATTAAATAAAGGCAAACAAAAATAAATACTAATTATCTACACAATAGGCTACAGTTTCTATCTTTTGGGCGTGAATATTAATGAGCATCATGTTTTACATAATTGATACATTGACAGATTACACTGGGCATAAATTAAGAACTTGTATCAGAGCAACATGTTAGGTGAATTTGTACTGTCATGATATGAAACATTGGGAGATGTTTGGGGTGGTGGTTTAACTCTGTAGCCTTTGGTTAGCAAATCAGTGAAAGGACATACATTCAGACATCAAGGAACTAAATATCTTAACTTAAACCTGTAGAATGACACTTCTGTTTTTACTGCTTTCCTTTTCTTTTTGTAACTTTTTAAATCTCCTGTATAAACACGTATAGAGGTGGCAACTCTTACGTTAACACAAAAAGGTGAAACTGTTAAATGACCCCTTGCCTCACTTCCACCACATTACAAGTGATTCCTTGACTTGTTTGTATTTTTCCAATTTGGTCATCAATGCTAAATCTTTTCCCAGGTTTCTTAAAGTAAGTGCAATGCTCCTGCCAACCTCTGTGTGTTCTCGTGTCCACTTCATCAAGCGTTGTCTTTTGCTTTTTGTCTGTTTCAGAGTGGCAGGCCACCCACTAGCTCAGAACGAACGATGCCTGCACATGTTTTTACAGGACGAGTCTGTGGACAAGAGCTACACCCCATCCAAAATAAGACAAGCCTGAATAAAAGGATGGCTCTGCTTGGCCCGGTCTGGCTCGGCCCTGCTCAGCCCAGCGTGGCCCAACAACCCAAAGCTCTCTTCACTACTACAGGTTTCTCTCAGACAATAAACATTTCAATGTCAACTTCCCCTCCCACCCAAAGTAATATTGTTCACTGCTTCTTTTCGTTTAATTAGTGACCCTGATCGGTGTTTGTTTTCACTTTCTAATTGGAGAATGTTCGACACATAACTGTGGTTGAAAGTTATTTATAGTAATTTCTCTTTGTCTGGAAATGCCACTAACATGGATATATTATGTATTTATCATTTAGCTATGTCTTGAGTATATTCATTTATATAGTAACATTGAATGAGCGTTCTATGTATGCAAAGCTCTTGTAAAGACCCACAGGGTTTCCCATTATATAAATATCCTTTACTGGCATGTTGCTCACCATAACTAAGCACACATACACACACATACACTTATATATGTACACACACACTGTATATTTGATGGGCCTTGACTTTCAAATCACACTTGGTTGATCCTGTCTTCAAAAGGAAGCGTGTGTGTGTGTGTGTGTGTGTGTGTGTGTGTGTGTGTGTGTGTGTGTGTATGAGAGAATATCAACCAGCACTTGCCCAGTTATCACAATGATTTTCTAGCAAGAAAAAAGTAATTTACACAGAGGGAACTACAGTATTTCTACTGGCTATATGCATTTTGAGATTTGTATACTGCTGTGCCATTTTTGTTTATTTTGAAGATTTTCCAATAAAATAGGTGAAATGTCTCTGAGCATTATTACATTTGTTGATTTTGGACTCTTGACCTGTCTAATGCTCAACATGGGATAGTCAACTACTGCAAGCTGCCCACAACCATTCCAAATATCACAAATGTATTATTACATTTACTGTTCAATAAATACATATTCTGTCATCTTCATTACAAATACGATTAGGCTGTTGGCTAATTACAGAGTTTATTAAAACAGTCCTGAGTTTTTATTTAGAATAGAGTAGGTGCCTTCTAAAGGGAAATCAGTAACACTTTATAATAAGGGTAAAAAATGCATACTTAATAATGTATAAACAACGTATGAATTGTGATCATGTAATGCATTAATTAATTAATTAAAGTCACTGTGGGTTTATGTAATTAGCTAACGGTTTATAGATCATCAACAAATTATTGTTAATTTGCAGTTTGTTCATACATGAATTTCTATGACACCAAATGAACTTGAGTCCAGTTACTTAGAAAATGGCATTTCTGATCTATACAGTTGATCATCCCTTCTAGAAGCAGAGCAGCAGCTTATTATACTTGTACTTTTAATGAATTTACATTAACTAATCATTTCAAAATTAGTATCACAACATGAGTTTACATAAAGGGACACATGTCAACCAGGCGATTTGTTAGATATGGTGATGTTTCGTGAGTAAGTAATGATAAACGCTTAATGTATCTTAGTTACACTCAGTAGTCACTTTATTTGATAGGCCTGTGGCCATTCTGTTAGCTTAAACATGTCTGGCCATTATGTTTTAAACGTGTGTCCCCAAATCCTGTAAATGTGACATACCAGTTTGATAAAAACAGCTTTATATTTTTATGAAAAACTGTGTTCTGCTTTCAGAGAGTCTGCACAAATGCATAGCTCTGAAAGTTTTTTTTATGTTACTGGATCCAGCTAATATGGTGTCATACACATTAATATATCTACTAATTTTAAAAGAACTATCATAAATTAATGATCCATGAAACCATAACAAATAACACAAACTCAGTCAGGATCATGTCTTAATGGTGAGGAACAGGAGTTCATGATATTTTCCACATTAAATTATCATGAAGCTTACATTGGTTATTAATTACTTAAGCACGTGTTTTGTACTGTTATAAAGTGTTACTGGGAAATCTTGAAATTGTACTTTACATTTACAGCAAAATTAGATGTGCGTTTGCAATGATGTTTAGTATTAGTAAGTTTCATAACCGCAGCTGCTAGTTTTATAACTAGGTTATTTGAAAACCGTTTAATTCTGTGTCTTTTATTCTCTTGGTTACAACTCTAAATAGTTATAACTCCAAATATTTACAAACATCACAGCCCACAAAAACATTTCCAAGTGCTGAATATTATTTTATCCAGTGTTAGTGTCTAACTTCACAAAGTTGACCTAAACATTTTTAATGCCGCGCCTTATATAGGACACACAGACACAAACAGGACAGTAACCACTTAAATACAAATGCCATCTTCAGATGAATGTAGTTTTACAGTCAGGAGGCAATGCAAGCATATCCTTTAAAAGCCCTCCCACCCCCTCCCTAATTCTTCATAGTGTTGACGCCTCTTCTTCATTGCCCCGTGCGTTTGGTTTCAGCACCAGATCGAGGGACAGCGATTCTTATCCCCCCATTATGCATGCGTCATCTTTTTTTGGTTTCCTCCACTGGGATTGAACACAGCAATAAAAGACTGAATTGGTCGTCAAGCTCATTGGTCTCACAGACACTCGAAAAAAACTTCTAAATATATAACATTTCTTTGTCAGACACACTCGGCAGGTGCTTTACAGAGTCTTTAGGCAATTTTTAAACATTGTAGGCTGTCTGCGCCCACACCAGAGATTGCAGTATCTTACAGGTAATTCTATAATGAAAGTTACATGCTAATCCTTAACTAGAGCAACTGTTAACAGGATACTTGGTGAAGTCTGGCTGTTTTGCAGTCTTTGTTTCAGTGGAGCCTAGGCCTAAAGAGATTGTGTACTCAGCAGAAATTCAGCCCATGGTTACACCTGCTGTGATTTGACATTCTGTCGACTGCTAGGTGAGTCTCTAGGTCTTCAGCTCAAGTCTTTTCCGTGCGCCTGGACAGATGGCAGGAATTCATATATCGCTGGACTTGTACATGTCGGAGAGGAGCCTGGTGATGGGCACGTTGCCGATGGTCTTCTTGAAGAATACCTCCTCTATGGTGGACGGGTTGACCGAGCGGAGCGCTGGCAGGAGCAGGAGCAACTTCCCGAAGCGACAGGGCTGAGTCGGGTACCTGAAACACATTGCTGGAGGTTAAAAACGGACACCTTTCTCTGGTTTTATGTGCAGACTGTCTGACGCAGCCTATCCAATTAACGCACACCTGGGACAAATAGCTGCTAATTAAAAGTGAGGTTCAGCTGTCGCATCTGTGCACAATTATAGGAGACTACAGTTGCTTATTGCCTCATTAACTTTATAATGAATCTGGCTGCTAATAGTTACCAGCAGGAGACGGCGCATGTGTAAAGATGCATGAGCTTAAGATAGATAGACTAACTGACTGATTTAGTTGGATCTTACCTGGTGTGTATATAACTGTTGAGAGTGAGCTGTGCCTCGTCTTGTAGTGCAGCGATGGCGCTGGCGTTGCGGAAATTTCTTAACTCAGTGTTGCCATGTGTGGGAACTGTAAGACAGAGGCAGGATTTTAACTATTGAAAAAGGTGTTATAATACATAAATAATGACACACTAAAATAACTTTTGCTTTATTCCCCTTCCCTCTCCAGATTTTGGTTGAAGCAGCAGAGAAGCTTCAAATAATTCTTTCCGGTAAACGTAATACCCAGTGAGAAAAGGGTACTGACCGGCTTTGAATGTCACAATGCATTTCAAACAGGCAAACTCTGTTGCATCAAGACGCATCTGTCTGAATCTGGTGACCACCTCCTGAAGTGCTTGTATCTCAGACATGACTTTATTCATCCGCTGAGACTCTGTGTTTTCAGTGTTCATTCCTATGAAGAAAAAGGTGAAATTGTCATAATGCAGGATAACACTACAGCAGCTTGCACTTGCGAGGCCTGTCAGTGGCCTGTATTCAGATGAGCTCTCTTGTGCCTTGTACATACCAGAAACGGCAAGAAGAGTAGAGGAGTCCACAGGAATGGCCCACTGCGCGATGCCCAGAACAAATAACTCCCTCCAAGCGTCCTCCAACAGAATCAGCTGCAAAGAGGAATTGTTTCTGTTAAACTGTGTACACAATGAAGCAAAAATTTATTCTATTTTTAGCCTTTTTGAATCTTATTAAGTACCAGTACAATAATAACTCTTTGCATAAAACATGATAGACATTGTTTGCACTCGGGGGAGTTCATTTGGTAAGGCTTTCAGGTTATAGCTTCTAACATCATCTTTTAAACTGGAATTATATCAAGTAAAATATGTTTATGTCAGTTTTGGACCAAATCAACTTCTGACAGTTTTCAGTTAAAAGGGCCATACAGGACAGTATTTGGACTCTTTGTTTAAAACTCGTCTCTAAAGTTCTCCCTCAAACCAAGTACCTGGTCAGTTAAGGGGAGCGTGGAGAATGCGGGAACACTTTTTGCCCACTTGATGCTCATGAAAAGGAGGCGCGCCGCAGACTCGCACACAGACTCTGTCGCCACCTCGTAGAGGTACATGGGGGTGCCGCTGACTTCATGGGGATACTGGAGGAAGTGAAAGAGATCATCATCACTATCACCATCATGTATCAGCTTGTGGTAATAATGAAACACAGTTCACAGAATGGTGAACAACAAAGGACAAATTCCAAGCTCCAGCACCTGCTTTTATAATTATTAGTGTGGTTTGTGGTGGATTTACAGTGGGAAATCTAATAGGCAGATTTGTGGCTCTTACAGGCTGCTAAATCGGGGCAAGAATTTCAACTTCTAACCCTTATGAAAAAACTGTAATCCTATAATAACATTTGGGAAGTCCATAATACAAATAATAAACTATTAAGGAATTGAATGTTCTGATAATTCTACATGACATGACACAAATGACTATGTGAAAATGCTATAAATAGGAGATGCAAACTTTAAAGAAAGCATTGTGTGTGTGTGTGTGTGTGTGTATACACACACACACAAGCACAATATGCTTTATGTATATATACATATATATATATATATAGTACAGAGATTTACTTGGAGGTGAAAAACATCTTATAAGAGCCATAAAGAACTCATAATAAATCAGTTGTTTATAAGACATCCCAAAATGTACCTTAGGGGTGGGCTGTGCCAGACCCACGATGGCCTGTCTTTCCGGTGTGGTGGCTACCGCGCTCATGTCAAGGTTATGAGGCTCCAGTTGCGTGACCGTGGTGAAAAAGGGCGGGCCGGGCAGAGAGGATCCCGGGAAATGGGTTGATGAACCGTTCACCTCTTTGTGGCCCCGGAAATATAAAGCGACTTGTTTGCGGATGGTGGACGTCCGGGGCCCCCTCTCGTGTTGAACAGCTGTGAAACGGGACAGCAGGGACACAGAGTAAAGGAATGATCTCTGCAGGAGTGAGTGGCTTATTTATCTAATTTGTTTATTGCTGTTGAATAACTGTTCCTACAATTAAGGACTCAAAGTGCAAATTTTGTGTGAAAGAAAAAATAATTAACTCTAATGAGCTGTAGGATAATCTAATAATGCGCTAGCAGAGTATAAATAATACCCACTCTACAATAAGAGTATGTAATTCTCAACCTGTTACTTCTTTTGAGCCTTGATGAACAGCCTTAATACTTTTCCATCAGAGGAGCCCACCTCGAATCGAAACGCCACCGCATGGCATGTCTATAGGTAAAGTGATAACTCAATTAAAGGCCATTTACCGTCTTTATTCATGTTCACTTCCAGACACTTTTTCAAACGGCACGCTCGGCACTGGTTTCTGTGAGTTTTGTCGACGGGACATCCACCCTGTACAGAGAAAAATAGAGTTACAGCTTCAATTGAATTTCTCTCTGCTATCATCTTCGTGGGAGGCCAGTCACCAGGTGAAAGATCGCACTATTATCTAGTAGTTATCGACCTGCTCCCCCGCGGGTCTAGTGCGGCCTCATCCTAGAGGATAAATACACCATCCCGCCCTCTGCTGCCTAAATCCTCGCCTTAGAGCCCACACATTAGATTGGATTACACCTGGTATATTATAGCAGAGCGGTGTTTAGCCAAATACTTAATGGTGGATGCATGACACTATTAGGCTAATGAAGGGAGACTTAATACAGCGCAAGAGAGGGAAAACAAATCGAATCTGCCCGTAAAATGCGCATTTCCTGCATAAAGCTGCTTTGGACATGCGCAGTTACTGCAGTTTGTTGATAAGATATTGGAGTGAACGTGACAGATTATTAGGCACACGTGACTATGAATGGATAGGCATCCCATTACAGTTTGCTTAATTCGGTACAAATATTTGTGCAAAAATTTATTCATATGTAACTTATAGAGGTTGCCCCTCTGCCAAGCAAATTCATGCCTGTGTGAAAAGGAGAATAAAACGAGGATATATAAGAAATAAGGAGGAGGCCTCACCTGAGAGCCAGATTTACAGACGTAGGTCCTGTTTCTGCGGATGCTCCTCTTGAAGAATCCTGAGCAGCCGTCACAGGCGTAAACACCATAGTGTTTACCTGAGCTGCGGTCGCCACACACTTTGCATGGGATGTCCAGAATCCGACCTGAGAAAGGCCCAAATTTCAGTTAGGCCCTACATAACATGCACTTAATTATCAAGCACTGGGAGGCGTTCGGCTTAATTTTAAATGGATAAAACGTCCTCTCTAATTGTGACTTTAATCATATAGGCCTACTATTGTCGTGAACATTGAAAATCTGGATAAATTGCCAGGACAATTTCCAAAGTTGACACAAAACTTGAGAAAACCGTTTCTTTACTGTTGTTTTGCAGTTTAGTTTTGTAATTTGGTAAAGTGAGTTTCAGGTCAGCTGCTTGAATCGGCACTGTGGACATACAGTAAATGCCCAAAATGTACTCCGCTGATCTATGGACAAATCGCCCTACAAATTACTTCTTTTTGTCCGACAACCCCCCCCCCCTTCCCCCCCTCATGCACCCACACACTGGACAGCGCCCCGCATCTCGTCTGAGCATGGGAATTCACGGCGCACATTTCTAGAATAAAGTCCGGTGGGAAGCGTCATATCTGAGCTCTCTAAGACAATGGCCTGAGGGCGCACAATGGAGACATTAGGGGAAAGTGTTAACTTAATGATTTTCCCCCATTGAACCTCGTCTGACTGCCTGGATCTCGACAAGCTGCCAACTCCCCTTCATAATGGGACTCGACAGCTGCTTTATCCCGCAGGTCTATAGGCCCCAGGATTAGGGAGTGACACTGCACCATGAGAATAATACGCACCAACTCGTTTCACCAACTCAAATGAAGTGTATGTAAATCGACCCCGGTGTAGATGAAAAATTTAGATTTTTTTTTTATGTGACGATTTTGTATTCAAACCTATAGAAGTATATTTGTATGCACATGAGGGAGTTTCTTTTTTCATTCTGGAGGGAAAAGCCGTCTATGTAATTACTCTGACGTTTTGCCACCTGCTCATTGATTCACCAGTGACCCGTCAAAAAGGGTAGCATGGGAATAACCACTCAACAGCAAAAACAACGACTTCAGTAGAGAGTTATAGGGATTCAATTGCCAGATTATTAAGAATCAGAAGGCCGTGTAGGCTATTTAACTGTTGGCCACAGCCGTGTAATTACCATAAGATGGAGAGAGCCAACTTTTTATGTAGCATGTATGCCTGGTGAGAGTTTAAGTCAGTGTTGGCCTGTTAAAAGTCAGCTTTTCATCATGGGAGAAATAAAAAAAATAGTAGGCTATAACAGATTATATATGTAGTTTAGTCTATAAGCCAGGTAGAATCTATATATTTTTAAACTAAAAAAACAAATCTTAAATGTAGGCCTACGCTTTCTGATTAACAGATATTTAATAAACCAAAGTTAAGCAGGTCAAGTTCATCTGCGCACTAAAAATGTAAACTTAAATTAAACATAAATGAAAAATGCGCAATATTTCATAATATTTAAAAGATGAGCTCAAACAAATATCAAACTGTAGATTGCTTAGAGCCAATTAAATAAAATTACGCACAATTTAATTTTGAAGGGTGGAAATGTATTTAACTTCCCGCTGTGGGGGTCCAATTCCTCTCTATTGTGTGCAGTAATTGCTTGAAGATATATGGCATATTCTATTAACGTAATCACCATCAAGGCGAAAACCTGGTAAAAGAACTGGAAATTAAGTTTTACTGAGTGCAGGATATGTCTCCATTGACCACCCATAACGTGGGTATGAACTTGAATGACAGTGGTTGTAATGTTGTAGTGGGCACTGCTTATTTTTAATTTACATGTTTTGCTTATCTACAGCATTTTAAATACATTTGAGTAGGCCTACTTGAGGATGAAACATCAGTAGCAACGGTTTCACACGAATAAAGCTTATTTGGTGATGTCAAACGATACTGAAAAAAACAGGCAGGCACACGTAAATGTAACCCGAAATCTCCCATCTTTTGAAAAAGAAAAATAGCCTGCTGTAGGCCTATATTAAAATCCAAGTGGGATTTCATATGATTTCATTATAACAGAGGCATAATTACAAAGGTTAAGAAAAAAAGACATCCATTCCAATTTAATCTAAAATCTTAAACTACAAGAAGATCTTCTGTACCATGAGAAAAATACTCAAAATTTAATTTTAATCAGTGAATACATTCATTATTAATTATTTAGGCTAAATGAAGTATTTTTTATAGTAGTAGGCTACAGAAGCGCGCGCATGACATGAAGATAAGCGGTGTTTATTCATTTGTCAAAAGAGCAAACTAGTACAGTAGCCTAATGTAAGAGAAGGATGCATCTTAAACTTTAAAATCATATCTGTGATTAAATATCTCTCTGTTTATAGCATTATTACTCTTTTAAAGTCATTGCTGAAAATGAAATTACAGGCAACAAGTGGCATCAAGTGGGACGCAGGAGGCGTATTCGGAGCATTCATACAGAATATTATTTCTTTACCTCCCAACTTTACAAAAAGGTTTCTTAAGAGACGTCTTTCCAATCAGGCTGAGGGCGCTTTACTTGATCAGTCATGGACACAGAGTTGACGCATCCAACCGTGTGTGTAGGCTCGGAAAAAGACACGGACGACAGCTATTTCCTACGGATAACTAGTCGCGTTTAACACCAGGAATGAACTGACTTAATTATCTCCTACTGGAGTGAAGCTCCGATGACAGGAGAAATATCAAGTCGATTAAGTAACTGGGCCGCCAATGCGCAGCAGGTTTATTCTAACTTTAACTTTTTACACTCCGTGACAGAGAAAGGCCTGTTATAGACTTCTTGTTGTAACACACTGGGCTGCTCAATATTCTCCAGAGGCATCTGGGAAGAGAAAGGCGGCACTTACTTGATTTGACATTCAGGATATCCAGACAACCACTTGTTGAGCCGGCGGGTTTGCTCATCATGAATAGTCGACTTTATGATAAAGTTCACAATAAAAAAACAAAAAGTCCACTTTCTCTTCTTATTCTTGCTGAAAGAAACAATACAGTTCGTGAAACAGCAGCACCTTCGTTCAAGGCTTTTCCTGGAGCGAAGAGATCGGCCGGTCAGTATCCCGAGTTGCCCAACTTGACAGAGAGTAGATCTCCGATCGACGACCCCAAATTAAGACACGCGATTGTACATTGTGTCAGACAATCTTCGCCTCAGATATGCAGGGTCCCTGTAGGCTACTGGCGGAGAACTGGACTGCAGCCCCGGGACAGCGACCGGTTAACGGCGACAGCAGCCCTCCAACCGGTGCATAAAGTTGGAGTAATAAAAACGCTGCCTGTAGCGCATCCGAAGGCGCAACACCGGTTGGGGAAAAATTTGAATAATCAATTTTCGAATATTCTGACAGGTGAAAGCTTGTTAAACCACGACACGATGTGACTTTCTGGTGCGAGCTCCTCAAATAAGCCTTGGTAATATTTGTGAGAAGTGTCAGGGGGAGGCTGGAGGGTGGAGATCTCCACTTCCTTCATCCACTTGGCTTTCTACTCCAAACTCCAGCCTGACGTCACTATCGTGTGAGGCAGCGTGTGTGTGTGTGTGTGTGTGCAAGTGATGTGAAGTGCCTTGCTCATGGATCAAGAGGCATTGCAGACACGCACAAAAAACAAACACGTGTTGCATACATGTTTTCTGCAGCGTTTCAATTAATTTTAGCTCTAGATTCAAAGATTTAGGCAACATTTCACATTTCAAGGGTAATCCCACTGAAGACACTGATCAGTCAGAACAACTGTCAAACAGCGGAGTTAGAAATTGTGCGTATTATCTTACAGATGTATTAATGATGTGTTGGCTATTTACTATATTATCACAGATTAGAAATACCAAAGAATGCCAAAGAGATTGCAAGCAGCATCCACAGTAGTAGGCTATCTGATTTTAAAGTAATCTTGAGCCTCATTGATCCCAGTCAACCTGTTGCAGGTGTTTTTATAGGCTTGTTTACTAGTGTCTATTCAAAGGATTAGCCATCGATTGATTAATGATGTCTGTCTGAGGTTCTGAGGTTAGAGGTCGTTATCTGGACAGTAATATAAAGAGTTACAGCGGTATTTGGCTAATTCCAATCAGACCCCCCCCCCCCGAAAATTTAAAGTGATGACTCGCACTCTCACCCCTTCTGCCTTTTTAACTTAAAACATATAGACTAACAAAGCTCTTTAAATAAATATAACAAATGAATGAACAGATTAACATATCTAAAATAAAATATTTCAGTATTTCTTGTTGCTTCCCCCCGGTAGTTCTTACATTATCACGCTCTTTATTATTGTTCTTCCATTAGTCTTCTTTCCTGTAGTTAGGCTACTGTAACAAATATAATAAAACCATACAATAACATCATGTCTTAATTGTCCAGAAAATTCACCTCAGTAGCCTAATAAGTAATAATAATGATAATAATTTGATACGGTATTTATTTTTCTCCCTTATGCGTCACTGCCTTCAAATAAGGCTAGTTAATTAATTTACTAACTAAGTGGCTAAAGTGGTGTAATGTTATCAACAGGTTACGCACCTCCCATCGCCCCCTGCAGTCAGTGATCGGATTTTGGACACCAGGGTGCAAACCTTGCTCGGTTGTCCGGAGGGTCGGGCTGCAGGGCCTGCTCACTGACACCCTAACTTAGACGGCTTGCTGGGTAACTCCAGAAATCCATATTCTTTCTTTTCGTTTCTTTTCTTTTAATTGTGTTCATTCCCACGGTACACTGAAGGCCATATGGACTCACAAAGTGTCGATTTAAGCGGACAGGCGCGAGGCGGAGAGGCGTAGTTAATTGCAATCAGCCATTGTTGTGTCTTTCAACCTGCCCTTTAGCTGAACAGCCAAAGCTGGAAACTAACAAGCCTGAGGATAAATCGCTATAATATTCCTTTGATTTCCCTGCAGGGACATTCAGAAAGCCCGAGGTCCTCAATAGAAGTGTATAGCCACATATTGTGTTTTTTTTTTAATCTCACATAAATGGTCCACATTATAAAGGCTACAATGCACTTTTATTATGGGGACCGTTTTCCCAACTTCCCAAATTTATTTTAGTATTAAAAGTCTGTCACGTGTAACGACCACTTGTCTTATTTTAGTGTAGCCTAATTTACGAAATGAAACAGTGGACCCGCCAAATCAGAATCAACGTTTCCACTGAAAATCACGTTGCCCTTCTCACAGATCAATAATATTTTCAGTAATTTCTGATTGCGCGCGTGTGCGTGGTGTGTGTTTGCGCATGTGTGTGGGTGGCTGTCGTGCGGGTGAATGGTGAATGTGTGACATAATCTCCTTAACTCGTCCTAATCCTCGTCATTCACTGATAGCCTTTACACAAATATAACCAACATCATGGTTGCCGGGGTTGCCTTCTTTCACTTTTTTTGTATTAGTGACTCTCTTCTCCTCCAACAGTCAATGAAATGTCCTTAACAAAGGGGCCAGTGGATTGTGTATCTGTTTTTTGGGTAGCTCAGCATCAGTATGCGGATACTTGACATACTATAGGATTGCCTTTAACAAGGAGAAACGAGTGAGAGAACAGAAGTACTAAACAATATGCCTATGTGTGAATATCCTGACACCCTTTATCGTTTTTGAACAATGATAAAGCACCTGTTAAGGATAGCCTATTGTCCTAGACTCTAGATTTACATAGCCTACCTGTTAATTTGTTGTTTTTTTCACAATTCCAAAGTAGGCTATATTTCTGATGTTAGGCTATTAGACCGAGGGCCACAGTTTAAGCATCTTTTTATACACTGCTATCACTGTGCAGGCCCCTAACTGACCAGGCGTAAACCAATTGGCTTTAGGGAGAAGTCACAAAGCTCCGGAGAGCAAATAATGGGGAGAATTCAAGCTGACCAACGACCCACACAGCTTCGCATCTTTTCAAAACTGGCCAGAGAGATCATAGTCAGTGATCTTAGATCTTAGCCCACAGACCCTGCTGGTGTTTAGCGCAGGAGATGATTGACACAACACTGAGGGATTCATTCCGTCTACTTGTTTTGTTTGGACAGACAGTCAGAAAATGTCTTTTAATGTCATAAAAGGCTTGTTATGAGACATCTCTCCTACATCATATTAATACCCGATAGTGTCAAATAGGCTATGCAAAAACTTTCCAAATAAGTGAAAATATGCAGCTGGATTTCAGCACCACGGACAGTTCTACAACAGGAGTCACTAAATAGATGCACCTGTCCACATGCTTATTCCAAATTTAAAGCGGCCTGACTTCTTGATTTATATGTCATCATATATATTTAATTATATAAAATTATATATAATTTTTTTTAATGATTCAAAATGTAAAGTATAGGCTTACTGTATTTTAATAAATCCATCTATATTCTGAACCCAGTGTTTCAGAACTGGGTGTGATTTTGACAGAGTCCCCTAATCCAGTAATTGCTCTGATCCTGACAATAAGACTGGGCTGTGAGTTCAGCCAATCAGGATCCACAATTGTGACTGTTCTCCCAGGAGGCCTAGGAAGCATTTAACTTTATTTGGAAACATCAAAAAGTCAAAACATTAAGAGAAACCCTCACCCTTCATTTGAAAGGAAATCACGACAATTTGGTGAAAGTACTGACTTTTGATTGTCTTATAGTGTGTTTTATTATATGTCCTCAGGACTCCATGGAAAGCAGTCTTGACTTGGTTGATTATACTTGTGAAATAAAGTAAACTGACTTGAATTGAAGACAATAATTAATTAATTATTTTATTTTCCTTCATGCCACTGAGTCTGTTTTGTCCTGGGCAACTTCCTCCTATTAGATAAGGAATAGTAGATATTTATTTGTAACATTTATGCTACTATTTTATCTTGGACTCAGGTTTTAGTGCTCATTATTTCACCTAACACAAACCCATTTAGAGACAATCTAAGCTAGTTACATGGCAGTGAGTCAATGCATAAAGGACAACACTATCCTTAAGTATAAACACTGTATCTGTATTCTGTTAGGGGAGTTGTTTGGGTCATAAGAAGTAGTCTGACCAGCTGATAACATGTGCAAGTACATGCTTCTTTGAATACATGGCCTGGGTATTTCTTTTAGTACTGGTGGAATGTAACCAAGTACTTGAGTTAGTGTATTACTTTACTCAAGTACTTTGTACATGTTTGAGTTACTTTACTTGAGTATTTCCATTTTATGCCACTTTCTCCTTTTATTCAAGGACATTTCAGAAGGAACTTTTTACTCCACTAAAATTATTTGATTGCTTTAGTAGTTATTTGTCAAATGGTGAGTTTTACCTACAAACCCCTATTAAGTGCTTATAAAATATGCCACTTTGTTATAAATAACCACCCAACAGTATATACATTTAGAGTTGAAACAATTAGTTTATAGACCAAAAATTTGTTGGCAACTCTTATGACTGCTTAAGTTATTGTTCATGCAGAAGTCCAAACGTTTCATGATTCTAGTTCATCACATGTGAACCTTTGCTGCCTTTCCTTTTTTTAATTATTGTAATAGATTTATGTTTTAATAATTCTGAGGTTTGGACTGTTGGTTGGACAAAATGTTTACAAACAAAAAACTTTTTCAAATGAATCAAGAAGATAATCATTAGTTATAGTCAGCTCTCAACCAGCCACAGCAGTACAATGCTGCTAACACATTTATACATGAGTGATAATAATCTAATGATATTAATGTATGATAGTGTAACAGTCACAGGAGAAATTTTTCTGCATTGAGTACCTTTCCTACATATTTTTACTCAAGTAAGATTTTGAAAGAAGGACTTGTTATAGAGTACAAGTACAATTTTACAGTGTGATATTAGTACTTTTACTTACATAAAAGATCTGACATCCACCACTGCTGGTGGCCCCAGTGGGTGTGACTATACAGGAGTTTACTCACCAAGAAACACAAGTGTTAGGTTTTCTTAGTGGTTACAGTGAACCCAACCCGCTTGATTTCCTAAGGGGAGATCCGAATCCCTCAGGACTACCACACCATCTCCTTCACCTCTGCATGCCCACATGCAAACTCGTGCACACTTACACATCTACACACACGCCAAGGCCTCACCATTGAAGAGTCCCCCCAAAAAACCTAGACCCAGAACCCAAACCCACAAACCCACAAGTCGGTGTGGTGCAGTTGGACGCTCTGACAAATCTATTTGGGGCAAATTGTCAGTGAGAAACTTCCGCTCGAACTGCCTTGGACAAAACTGGCTGTTGGGGAGAGCAAATCCCGCTGCATGAGGGTGGGGGACAATGGGGGGCGAATGTGTTGATGTGCGGCCGGTGGCTGGGGAGGGACAATGGACGGATTAGTCAGTCCTCTGGCTGACTGATTTGAGATGGCTCCTCTCAGCCTCTCACCGTGGGGAGTCCCATTGTCCCGCTTCTGATTCCCACTTCTCACAAACTCCAAACAAAAGTCAATCTCTTTCTCAAGGGGGGGGGGGGGGGGGGGGGAATATCGACCCGTGTTTCAGCTGGGGAAAGTGACTCAAAAACTTATTTGCTAAAGATGGCTGACTCTCTAACTCCCTTTCCACTCTTTATGTCTTTTTTTCTCTCCTCCTCTTTGCCTTCATCCTCCTCATTTGCAGTCTTTATTGCCCAGTGGTGGTGGTGGATAGCGGGATGTTGAATGATCCCGTTTTTTCAGACTCGAGTGGGGCTGGGGCACCTGTTGGAGGCTTAGAGGCGGCTTTGCGGCCGGGGTCATTAATATTAAAATATACAGAGATGCCATCACGGGCTGGTCTGAAATCGGTCTGATGTCGCCCCTGGGTTCCCTCTCTGGATGGACCTCTGCTTTCAGTCACTCGTGAAGAGCCTTTTTTTCTTTTTTTCTGTCTTCGCTTTTTCTTTTTCCCTCCCTGAAAAGACTCGTTAACAAATTATGACAGCTGAGTAGAAGGGCTTAGTCTGTTCACACTGCAAAGACAAACATGTGAAAGCCAAGGAGCCCGCGATGTGATCAATGTATCTACAGTTCATTTGATATTCAGCCTTCATGTAGTGTGTGAAAGTGCCAGGATTGGGCTATGTTGACTAGATATGTGGGTGAAATGTATTTAATTTTATACTGGTGCCATACTGAGAAATCATGAAATATGAAGTTGACAAAAAATAATTTACTTTCAGGTTAGAGCTTATTTAAGAAGTAAGGGGACATGTTATGAATGACATTTTTACTTGAGCTATTGATCTGCTTTTGTTGTATTTAGGTGTATTGATGTGGCTATTTGATTTGGTTTAGTTTGCTGTGATTTTGTTTTGGTTTTCATGTTACATGTTTCATGTCTGTCTTTTCACATCTTGAGAACTTGTTGGAATTAAGCTTTGTCCCTATAACATGTGATCCCTTGGATTGGTGTGTTTTTGTGAATCAAATCAAAAAGAAAAACATGCAAATAACTGTTTCCATTATATCCTAATTCTCTCCTTCAGTCATTCACCAATAATGATAATTATATTTCACATCATTTATAATTGAATAAAAGTCAAAAACACACATGGTTAAACTTTGTTTACAATAAAACTAATTTAACAGCTGCAATTTCAGTTTACACTTGTGTTTATTCAAACTTTTCTATGTTTGCAAGCATGTTAGACACGTGATCTACGATTTACACATGTTCAGAAGAATTCAGTTGAGTCCTTGCTTAGAATATTATAGTTGGAGTGACTGCAAAACTTTGGCACAGCTGCATTATATCTTAAAGAAACAGGCAACTTATAATTTTCTTTTGGCTACACTAATGTGTTCAACCTAAATACCTTACATATAACTTAATTGTTGAACTTTATATATCATTTGTCATTTCTTAATTGATCTTAGATCTTTAGGTGATTAGGAATTAAAGTTTGTAAGTGAGATGATATTATTTATATGATACACATCTATTCAAAATTGCTAAATTTATAGACAGCCATTTTTAAGACCTATAAAAAAGTTAGTTAAATAATCTCATTAAAACCTTTCAAAATTACATCTGCCTCTCTCTCACTGAAAAAATCTGAATCTATGAATGTACAAATATTTTTCAATTCAAAGTGTTTAATTTGAAAAGCTGTAATGCTTGTACGTACACAACCTAAACTCAGATTGAAGGTGTTCACAGAGGAACTTTTCCCCTTTCAGTGGAAAAATGTGCAAACAGCGTTTAGTGTCAAACTCTACACACACATCATTCTGCTCAGTGAAGCTCAAACATCAAAGTGGAGAAACAATAAGCAAATACATTTCTGAGCGGAGGGAGACCCTAACAGTTTACTGCCCATCAGTGGGATATCACAGAAAAAGAGAGTTCCATGCACAAACACGCTCACACACACACACACACACACACACACACACACACACACACACACACACACACACAGTCTTTAAAAGCAGAGGCAGTGTGAATGGCGGTCGCGGCCGTCAGACAGATTAACCGCAGAATGGCTGTCATCAGCTCCTTCCACAGCAGCAGCGGTTCACCTGGATTCACTCTGACAGTCATTCTGCTGTTTATCTTGCTCTGTTCAGCAGTCAGTCTTGCTTCTCCTGATGTTATCCTGCAGGCTTCACAGGTCAGGTTCAGCGGTCACCGTCTGAGGTCACAGTTTCCACTCGTCATTAACCCTAGGGGACCCTGCAGCACAGGACCTGTCATCAGGAGCCTCACACTCACCTCACAGGTCTTAATACACACCCAGACACACAGGAGACTGGTGATTCGTTGATAGAATGAGGGCATGTGACCCTTCTCTGTATGCAGACTGGGGTTTAATGTGTGTGATGAGGCTCTTTGGAGAGCAGATCTAGGTCAGTGTATGAGTGTGTGTCAGGTGACATGATGAGAATATTGATGAGCATGTGGCATTTGTGGCGGAGTGACCAATATTGATAGGCACTGTAGGATGTGTGGTCATTTTAGTTCAACCTAACACAATCAATGACAATAAGTTGCTGTACTTTTGCTATGATATGTTTTCAGTGTGAAGTCAAGGGAGACTGGTACTCTAAAGCTTTCACAAAATGTAAGGTGGACTGTGCATACATGCAAAGTGGAATGACAAATAGAAGAAGCTCTTCTTGGATCTGATAGGCAGGTGCTTCTGATGTCTATAGGCTAATGTCCACAGAACAAAGTCAAACAAGTGCAAAAGTTAAACCAAGCCTTATCTAATGCACACGTGGTAGACAAGTGCATAGGAAAATAAAAAATGAAGGAAAAAGGTTGAATCCCTCATATAGACGCATGAAAAAGTGTTAGCTTCAATCATACATGTGAGAATTTGTGATCCAACGTTTTTTTGGACAACTATATAGCATGGACCAATGCCACATACCATAGCATTTATATTCTGAGGTAGTCTGCAATGCCCCTTCCCTACACAACTGCATAACATATATATGTTTACATTACTGTGAACTGTATCTTTGACACAGTGTTCATTCCTTGTATGGTTACAGGTGTGAATGAAAGAGCCAGAGGTGGCTGCAAAAATTCTCTGGTGTGACTCATTGTCACACTTACACACACCTTCTAGGGGCGATTTCTAATTACTGATTACTTTGAGGCATTGCTAAACAGTAGATATCCTCACATCTGAAACACTGTCACTGAATCTTTTTAAAGAATAAACAGAATATTTCATTGACCACCTCATTTCATTTCAACCATTCACATGCATAAAATAATAATGTAGGTGTGTACTGCTCTTAGGATAAGTGACTTTGTTTAAAACTACACTCCTAAGTAACAAATAAAGCCAATCAATTTAGATTACTGCTTATAATAAAATATGAATGCATTTTGTCTCTATCTGGGTCCAGTTTTAAGTTATGAAATGGACATGGCAGGAACAGACTGTGTGTTATGTGAGGGCATTTCCTATGTAGTTGTGTTTCTGTAGGTTTTCTTTTTTTAATTTGAAGGTAAAGATGAGGAGTGATGAAAGCAGTTGGGAGACATGGGGTCCTTTAGAAACACCCAAACAATGATAAGGGCAAAGAGGCACTTGTTTTTTTTCTCATATTCACCACATTTTCGCAATCATCCACCCCACCACCCAGCAGCTCAGTGCTTTCCCATCCTCAAATTCCCTCAAAGTTTCAGATGCTCACAATTCCACAATGCCCAGATGCTGTCCTTTGGCCCTTTACCCCCCTCAACCCAGAGCTATCATTCATAACCTTTCTGTGGAGCTGGGAGTGAAAGAGGTGGGATAAGGGAGAAAGAGGGGGGAGCGGAGAGCAACATGGCAGCTTATTTAGAAGACTTCCTTTATTGGAACATGTGCAAGCAGTTCACTCACAAAGGACTTAAATAGGATATTTTCTGTTCCCTATAGTTGCTTTCCCCTTTTAAGTGCCGAGGCAAAAAAAGTAAGTTTACAACTCCCTCCTCAATGGGGGCTCTTCACTCTCAGGTTGCGGGGACCTGAGTGACCTAGGAAAGTTAATTAGGAGGCGAACAAAGAGCGAGCTGGAGCAGAATGCCTAGCCTCTCCTCCAGCCAAAGATGTCATCCATTAATTAGGAAAATCTTTAAGGTGGCCTTATTGAATTTACAGAAAGCCCTGTGGTTGGCGGGCAACAGTTTTTTGATCAAGCCCTGACTCAAACAATGCCTTTCTGGGGGTTAAAAAAGAAGAAGAAGGGAGGAGATTGGTGGTAGAAGAAGAGAGGGAAGGGGAGGGAGAAACGTATGGGTTTGCAGCGCAGTACAGTTTAATGGGGGGTGGGGGGGGGCTGCCGATTGTGACAGCTCAGATTCACATGGGTATGGGGGGCATAGTTTGGAGATGATGTCATGCAAAGGCAACCTGGGGGCTTGGGAAGTAAGAAGGAGGGGGTACTGAGCTTGAGCCACAGGGGCCACTCAAAGTTAACATCGCTGCCTGCATCTGGGCCAAATCCTTTTCTTTTGGCCCAGGAGAGGCTTTCCTGAACGCCAAGCCCTCCACCACTCCTCCCACTCCCTCGTTCACAAATCAGGGCTTACTTTAAGGCTAACCCCATGCTAACTGACTAGCTAACTGCCTTTTCTTTCCATTTTAACTACCTATTCATCCCTGGCCCACAATGAATAATATAGCCGGATAGCATGGAGCTCTAGTGCAGCGCCTCTGCTTTTACAAACCGTGTCTATTAATTATCAGCTTTAACGTTGTGTCCAAAATAGTCTATAGTTAAACCTTGATTGCCTTAATATTTTTGAAAAAACAAAATGATTTCCATTTCGGATTTCCAGTCATGAAACTTTAAATCCAATAGCTCGATCAGTCTGTCTCTTTCCACTTCAGGATTTTGTTGTTGTCGTCTTTCTGATTTCATTCTAAATTGATCAATACTTATAATAATTATAAGAGAAATAGGTCTATGCAACAATTACATTACTTACTTACAATATCATTTAAGAACATTCACATTTCAACGTGAATAACCACAGCAATTCATTTCTGTGTTGCTTCAGGTGCTCCACCCCCACCTTTTATAAATTGTAATTTAATAAAGCTATATATACTTGTATTTAAAAAATATTGATAATGGCTTTAGCCTCCAGTCACTGTTTAAGGTACCCTGTGGGGGTTGTGTGCACCAGTGGTGCTGTAACACAGTATTGTACTGTATTGTTTATCTCTCCATGCACATGTAAGCACATTTAAGTAGAGAGCACAGAGGTGACACAATGCACATTTCTATTGTCTACAGAGGGCAGCAGTGGATTTCAACAGGTTTTATAGGGTAAAAAATACATTGAGCATTTCTGTCAAGCCTTAAGCACGCATGCATTTTTTCCAAAATAGGAAAGTAAATATTATAGCCAATATTAAACCCAATGCTTTAAAGTGAAAATGTCTTCTTAGCGGTCTTTATGTTGTGTTGGTGGTTAAGCAAAAGTAATTTTGTCCCAAAAATGTAATTTTTTTGAAGAAAAGGTTAATTCACGTGTTTACTTTCAGTGCAAAATAAAATTTAAATTTGAAAGAATTTGATAAAAGTGAGAATATGATGCTGATTCTACTCTGATAGTCACAAAATATGGTCACTCAATGGGAAGTTGAGCTCAAGAAGAAAACAAGCTCACACACTGAACTTTCCCCACTTAAGTGACTTGTTAAGATTTTTAGCATTGTGCTGCACCATATTATAATTATAAATAATACAATGATGTTTACCCACCTTTTTAGGCAGGTGTAAAAAACTTTATTCCAATAATTCATAGCACATATGTAAAACCAAACCGGTATAAGGAGCCATTTAAGGTGGAAAACATAAATCAAGTAGGCTTTGTTTACAGTCTCTGTATCATAATCACCACTTTTATATTGTATTAAATCACTGGGATCTGTAAAGAGCAAAGAAAAACCACCAGTATGGGCTGGGTTAGATGCATGTTCATGTTATATGCTGGCATGCTGTCCTGTCCATGTGTCTCCTGGGACATGAACCCCTCACCCCACCCCCTCCTGGGGGACTAATTTGAGGGGCGGGACGATGTGTTTTGTTGCTTGTCAGAAACAATCAGTCCCGGCCTGTTACATTTACAGCACGTTGTGCTCTCACTGCTGTAACGCGCTGAGCTCTGAGAGGGGGAAGGTGGCTCAGAGAGAAATCGTACATTTCATCAGAGACATAAAAAATTGACATCTGTGAACTGAGGTCCAAAACAGTCAAATTACAAATGGTGGTCCTTTGGAAGAGGACAAATCACACTAAAGTTGCTTTGCTTTGCCCCCCCCCCCCCACACACACACCCAAGATGTAAGATTAAAGTGAATAACAACTGTATTTAGACTGCCTTGTGCCGCCCCCACCCCTCTCTTGTCCTCTGTCCCGGCCCACCCGTCCTCTCCCTGTTCTGTTTGGGCACTGGAGGTTGTCAGTCGGGGTTTATGTCCAGTTCACTGGAGCTGAAAGAAGTCAGTTTCATGTCTTGTTATGGAACAAGACGTCTCTGCCTCTCAGGAGTGATGAGAAGTGGTCTGGCTGAGCAGGGTGAGCAGGGAGCGGGACCATCCCCTAGAGGCGACCAGCAGTGAGGAAGTCAAAGCGGCTTTTGTGTCGCTGCTGTCGGCTGCGTGTTTGGTAATTATCCCCCTCTATATGAGCATAGGCCGGGCTTTGCAGGAGAGATCCCAACCCAACCGGTCCACGGAAGAGTGCACAACACACCGTCAACAAAGATTAACTTCTCACAGTGCCACAGAGATGCCTGATTGGGGGAGACACAGCAAATACATGAAACCCTCTCTTATGCGACGTGCTGCTGATGAGCAGATCTGCAGAGTCAGACTGTTCCAGTCTGTTGCAGTAGTGGAATGTAACTAAGTACATTTTTTGAGGGAATGTACTAAGTACATTTTTTCTATTTATTTTATTTGTATACTCCACAACATCTAAGGCAAATACTGTATAATTTTAACCCCGCTACATTTGTCTGACAGCTTTAGTTACTACATGCTTTTTAGATTACAATTTATAATTTCTTTCCTGTCCAGTGAATCCCATGTATCACCAGATTTGATGATTTTGAATTGTCTTTGATAAACTGAAGGATTAAGAGTTCCTTTATGGGTTGAGAAAAGTGTACTACTTCTTAAGCTGAATAAACTATTTAAACCCCCCTGGTTCAGCTGTAAAATGCATCATAACAGAGCAGAAAACAGTCTCACAAGACAGTGATGCCAAAAACATATGATCTTATAGAAAATGATGCATTGCTGTAGGTTAAATTACTCAAATAAAGTAGTTAAAATTAGCACAACTTCAAATATCTACAACAGTAAAATGCAATGTACACAATGCTGCAGTAATATTCATCCAGAAGCATCCAATATATTACTACACTGACAAGGACCATTTTACTGCACCATGAGTACATTTTGCTGTTAATACTTTTACTTTAGTTACTTAAGATTTTGAATGCAGGAAGTTTACTTTCAGAGGAGTATTTTTACAACGTGGAACTTTTGCTTAACTAAATCATCTGAACATCTCAAATAATTTACTGGTGTCAAGTATAAATAATATAAATAGTATAATAAGCTAAATGTCAGAAGCTATGGCAAGACTCGTCATGATTTGGGGCATGATATGGGCCTACAGCATAACCATGCAATGAAGAAACTGGTCACAAGAAGCTATACCTATTGATCATTTGGGAAAAATACCACAGCCCAAAACTGTAGGCCCCTAACCATTTAAAGAAGGGGGCCTACTCTGATGTTTTACTTAAGTAAAAGTACAATTAAAAATAAAGTAAAAGTAAAAATACAAGTAAAAGGCTTGCACTAAAAATCCTACTTAAGTAAATTTATGGGAATATGTTAGAGACCACAAACAAAAATGTTGGAAACCAGTGGTTTAGCTTAAACTGAAAAGTAATAAACTGCACTAACACAGTTGAGAGAAAAGTACAATATTTCCCTGTGAAATATAGTGGAGTAAAAGTATAAAACTACATACAATGGAAATATTCAAATGAAGTACAAGTACCTCAAAATCATACAGTGCTTGAGTAAATGCTCTTATTTTCATCTCTTCATTATTCACACACACTAACATGTGTACATATAGACATTCATTTACAACACATGGCATTTAGTACGTCACTTTCATCTGAAACTTGATTGTTAAATCTAAGCAGGTTGTGTATATTGTACATAGACATGGATATATGCATAAACTGTACATAAACCACATACTGTATATATATAAAGTAACTTATACAACCCAAACAATATGTATTCACTGTTTGCACCCCCTGTTTATTTGGTCTTGAGTTTTTAGGAGAGGTTTAGCTGCCTCTCCTGCACAGGCTTTACTTTTAATTCACGTACATGTATGTAGGCGTAAGCGTGTATGTATGTGAACGTATCATATATTTTATAATAGTTGTAGGCTATTTAATGACTGAAAAATAAAAAAGTGCCCATTTGTTGTTTTCTGTTACTTGCCTGTACATAATAGCTAGATAAGCATTTTTGTCTTGTCATTTCCATAATCTTCCTCATCCTCATCATCAGCACCACCTCCATATATATCATTGTCATCATCATCATCTTCATCAGCATCTCTGTACTTAGTCTCACTGTCACTATCACCATCATTGGCATTCTAATCATAATACTTACATAAAACTTCTTCTTCATCATCATCCATACTTGCCATCATTGTCCACTTATCACCCTTGACATCACTATCATCAGCAGCTTGATCATCTTGTCTAACCTCACTCCAACCATTGTCACCAACAACAGTGTACCTACAGTGGTCTATACAGCCCACTAGTCTAAATAGGCCTAAGTAAAATAAACAGCCTATCCTTCAGTATATTACATTTTTGTCAACAATATCATTTCACAAAACTCTCTTTAAAAAAGCAATTAATGTGTGGGAAGCAAACTGAGGAGCATCCGTTTCTTCCATTAAAACTCCCTCATTTTAACCCGACTGAGATCGGTCCTTTTCAAAGGCACAGAATAGGCCTGCCTTGATCTGCATCAATTGTCATCCCGGGGCTCAGGGGCACTTCGGCGTTCAGTATAGCTGACGAAGTCAGGGCTAATCCCTGGAAAAGGGGAGAATCACGGGAGAGGAGAAAAGCAACAATAACCAAGTCAAGCGTATAAAATGAAAGCGAAATCTCTATTATCACTCACTGCAATTCCCAGCAAAGTGGTGAAAATCAGGGTTAGTTTGTGATTCGAGTCAGACGCGGAGGGAAGAATATGGGGGTCCCTGCGGGTTGGGAGACTCACACGACGAAAAGGGCAATATTCTGGAGAAAAGGGGAAGAAGAAAGCCCCTCTCCCATCCCGACATAACCATTAAATGCAGTCTGACTTTATGTTGTATAGAGAGGGGGGAACAAGAATGGAGGCACAGTTCTCCGATGAAAGAATGAGGTTTTTGGCGGATTAGGGACGGCCCGAAGGATGAAGAATAACTTCTGCATAACTTTACAGCTATTTTCTCTCCCCACGCCAAGAGCCAAGTTTAAGGCTGAACCGGTTTGAGTTAACCCCTTTGTGATTGTCCAGTTAGAGACAACTTCACAAGGACAGAAGGGACTCATATCACAATCTCAGATCCCTAAAATAGGCAAACACGCATGTTATGTTTAGGTGACAGCAGGTGCAGGGCTGGTAAAATCATGTTTTAATGATTTGAAAACTCTCACATTTTCAGGCAAAACCCCTACACATTTTTTTTATCCTTCTGGGGTGTAAATATTGGGGTGTGATGTTTTGTTTTTTGTTTTTTTATCCCAAATTAGTGGAAAGTAATACATAGGCCTATATTTACTTAAGTTGTGTAGCCTACTTAAATACAATTTTGAGGTAGGCCTCCTACTTACTGCTTTGAATATTTCCATTTTCTGCAACTTTATACTTTTACCCCACTACATTTCAAACGGAAATTGTGTACTTTTTACTCCACTACATTTATCTAACAGCAGTTGATACCTCTCAGATTAAGTGTTACATTAAAAACACATTATCAGTTCATAAAATTAATTTGGGCTCCTTAATCTTCCAGATGTCTATCAGCACTTCTACCACAGAGTGATTTTGCCTCTAAACTTTTCACTAATAATAATAATAAATTATGTTTTGACACCAAAAGAGAAGCATGCATTATTTAATTTTAAAAAAGCAAGAGAAAAGCAAAAATAAATAAATAAAATGTATGCAGAATAGAATAGATTCATTTTGTGTCCCTGTGGAGGGGGCTCGACTCCTAATCTGGGAACCACTGGACTAAACTAACTGTATTTGAATATCTTCACATCCACCAGGACAGTCAGAATATGATGCATTGCAATCTAATAATGTCATATTATATAGCCTATCTCACAGTGAGCATTTTTCTGCAGAATGTGTATACTTTTACTTATTAAAGTATATAGCATTTACTTAAGCTAGACTTTTTATGCAGGATATATAGCTACTTGTAATGAAATATTTTACTGGTAGAATCCTTCTTCTTTAAAGGCACCAAATGGATGGTAATGTTTTGCCTTATAGGGGGCTACAGCTTCGGTCTGTGGTCCTTTCACCCCATATTAGCAATATACCAACCATCTAACCATTGCATGGTTATGCTTTATAGGCCAATTGTGCGCCAAATCATGAAGAGCTTCTTGGACTGAGTCTTGCCATTGCTCCTGAAGGGCTCTTATCACCGCCATCATCTAATTTATGGGCCTAATTTGTGATTTTTGTCCTCTTGGTCTCACATGCTAATGAAGGCATTGCCTGCCATCTGACAATAACGGTCATCTCAAATAGTAATGATATGCCGATTTTACTTGGAGCTCTGCTGATTAGCCCGCAGAGGAAAGACATCCAAAACTTAGTCAATATGATCACTGCAGGTTGAGACGCCCCTTAGCCTATAGGTGTTATTGATACATGGATTGTTATTATTAATAATGTTGATATTATGAGAGAAGTGTGCTTTTATGTCTCTATTTGTGAAACATTTTTAACAGTTATGGTTTAACCAAGTGGCACAAAAACGCAGCATGCTAAAGGGGTTTAGGCTGTAATCATGTCTTCTTTCTGAGAGCCACACTAGCGAATAATGAAGGAATGGGGAACATCTGAACAATTAGGTGATCTCTGGTCAGGAGAAGAAGAGTTAATGAGCTGCCGGTGCCATGTGCAGTGAGAAGAGCATTAGAGGCCAGAATCCATATTTACCACTGGAGTTGTGCGCGTGCATCAGAATAGGGCGCTAATGCTGCGCACATTCTCTCCCCCTTATTTTCATTAGGCTCTGATGACTGCGGAATTGATGCGGCCTGCAAGTTATCAAGAGCCACTAATTTCACATTAACGACCATTGACTGCGCTTGCTTGATTCGAGGGGGTTTTTGACAATTATCACAATCAGGATTGGAGCCCAAATCGTTTACCTTGACTCCGTAATTATTTGCTCCGAGCTTAGCGCACATTGCAAAATTGTATGGTGTCAAAAACCCGTACCCTAAATAATGAGGAGAACGTGAGGAACGGCTATCTCTTTACAACACGCATGCACATGCACGTGCGTGTTGGAACAGAATTTCCAACAATCTGTTCCTTGTCTGTGATAAACCTGTGTTATAGATAGGCCTAGATAGATAGATAGATAGATAGATAGAGAGGAGTGAGTGAGTGGAGGATCCTGATCAGGTGATCCTGAAGTGAAACATTTTTCAATATTAGGATTAATGAAGCTTATTTATTACTATGATTATTAACAGTAGGCCTACAATTAATATTATAATAATATACCAAGATAAAATCTTGATAAGATCTACTACTGGCATAGCAGGCTTTGTGAGGAAATTAATGTCAGCCAATAGCCTACAGAGAATATGTTAAGCTACCTCAAAAGTTATACTTTAGTGTACTACTAAAGTATGAAATAACTATAACTAATAAGTTATATTCCGTAGACTACTTAAAACATGCCTTCAAAAGTGACATTAAAGATGATGGATGATATGTTACAGTAGCACTGATCAGACACCTGTGACACCAAAATGTGTGACCTATCAGATTGTGTCCCAAATGGAAAGTTAAGCGCCAGAGGCTTTGTTGACGATGTGAAGCGGTTGCAGTTTGGTTGGGTGTAGGTACCAAAAGTACTTGGTTATGGTTAGGAAAACATCGTCGTGTGGGTGTAGTCACAGAATCTGATAGGTCACACATTTTTGTGTTACACCGGAATGACGTGTTCTCGCGAGATCATTACAGGCTGTCATGTGATCACATTGGGAGAAAACCAGGAAGTCATGGGTTGTTTTGAGTGAAAGAAGAGGAGCATTATGCATAAACCCCCGTTTTCGACCATGTCTCTTTACAAAAACAGTTCGTTTTTGGTTTTGTTAGTACTAAATATTTTCGCCAATGTGTCTAGCGACGGAGTGAACCCCACTGTTTTAGATTCAGCGGCCAAACTGAGACAAAGCCCTGCTGCTGCGGTTACCTCTCCTGTGTTTAATGCTGGTGCGGATTCCATCTTCTCCCTTAATCTGCTGTCTTCCTTCCCTGAAGACCTGGAGATCAGTGACTACTGCAGAGATCTGCTTAACATATTTAGACAGCGTTGTGTCGCCCATGTGAACTGCTTGGTGTCTTCTGCCCGACCTGTTAAAATTTGCCAGAACTGTTTCTCCAGTAATGCCAGTCTTAATGAAATCTACATGAACATATCAGACAAGGTAGGTGCCAAGTACAAAGTCGATTTCTGTGTCTAAGTTTACATTAAACTGTCTCCCGTCTGCTTGCATAAAGAGGAAGGGCCTTGCTTTTGCGCTGTTGTCTCACGAGTCACGAGTCTTGTGATGTGACTGACTGGTGATGACAAATTTGAGGAAACACGAATTCATCTGCTTTACTTGCTATCAATAGCATGCTGAGAAACACTTATTTTGAGTTGCTCTGTTAGTCAAAGTGGAATACTAACACCTGTATAAATAGAAGGTAATATGGTACATGATGAATTGTGCTTGTGTGTCCTCAGATGGGTCCTGGTAATGCGAGCTGCAGGGACAGCCTTCTGCGCAGTGATCGGCTCATGGTGGTTTATCTGCTGTACAGCAACCTAAAGGACCTTTGGAGCAAAGCAAACTGTGACAGTAAGTCATCTGCAAGAATTAAGATTTGGTACTGATGACTTTAAAGAGTATTTGGTTTGTGCCATGTCATATTGTTCACGATATATTGTATAATTAAAAAAATATTAAAAAATCTTATTTTGATATTGGCAATATTCTTGTTGACGTGGTGATGTCATACCATTACACACCGCAACAACAAGCTACCAGCTCCACCATGGACTAAAATGGGGAGTGACTGTGGAACTGGTACAACAAACCATAATAAGTGCAAGAAGACTGTAACAACAAAATACTCCTGTCATATCTTCAGGAATATCATTATCGCAGAAATATTGTGATATTATTTGAGCGCCATATTGCTGCAAATAATGATACTTTTACATACAGATTAATTGATTATCATTCACTGAGTCTATAGGTTTTGAAAATGTCAGAAAATAGTGAAATATGCCTGTCAAATTTCTTAAAGCCCAAGGCAAAGAACTTGCCTTATACCAGCAACACTCAAACACAAATATATCCAGTTTGCTATCCTAATTGTTTTAGCGGTAGCTTGTTTCTGCACCCACCTTTTTCGCCGACATTGAAAAGCAAGCGGCACCTTATGTAATAATTGCTCGTGTTGTTAAAGCAAAATGACTGAAACCTTCTGGTTAGAATCTTAGATAAAATAGGGGAAAGTTATAGACGCTACAAAGGGGAAACCTTCCCAAAATGCCATTGTGCATCTGATTTCATTTGTCCATGTTTACTGGATAAATAAACCTACCTGATATTTATTTTTTATTTCCTGTTGTGCAGACTGTATCACTAAAGGATTCCAGAGCCTGACCAACGACACGCTGTACTACATGACCACCCTCAACCAAACTCTCGCCTGCTTTGAGAAGTATCCGCAGGTACACCAGAAATTAGGTGATGGTCCTTCTATCTATTATGTTTATGTTGAGAAGCTAAGGATGATGTCTGTTCTCCATTTCTCTCAGCAGGGGAACTATACAGAGCTGTGCAAAAACTGTAAGAACGGATACAAAGAACTGAATGAGCTGTACAGCGGCATGGAGAAGAACGCCACTATGTGCATTGACATAGAGGATGCGGTATGTATGTCAGGAGCAGAAACTTCTAGAACTCCTCTTTTACAGATTTTCGCAAACGCTTTAATGACTATTAAAGGTGCTATATGGACTATTCAAATGAAATCTGTTATTAATAATTAAAATTTTAACTGACTTATTGTCAATTAGCTGTAGCCTCACTTAGAAATGAAGCACACACCTGTTTTCTTTTTTGCTTGCATCAGCCACTGTTTTACTTTTAATGTGAGGACACATGGTCGGATGTAGCCCTGTGCTCGCTCCCGAGTCTCTCTCCAACTAGAGCAACCACACCGCAGCTAACGACCAGTCCACTAACACCACAAAACATAGAATAGATAAACATAAACTCCACGTAAAGATAAAAACAACAGTAAAGGTTTATGTGATGAAGCCTGTCAGATCAAACAAGATTCAAAAGATGTCGGCTAAAACCAGCCAACATCAGAAAGTCACGGAGAGAGTCACGCTAGCTTGCTGGCTGGCGCTGAACAGTTGCTAATGTTATCCAGTGCAAAGTTGTATCGCTTTCAACAATACTTCATCAGGTAACGCGACCCATATTCCTATCCTGTGTATCACTGGTACTATGTAACTGTAACTAACATGAAGCACATAATATTCAATACTGCAACAAAACGGCAACAACAACACAGGAAGAGCCATCCACTAACACTACAGTAAAGTTACTTACTGCGGTCTACCTGGCATAAAGTGTGGACACAATCTCATTATAATATTCAGTCCAGTTCCCTAACCGTTTCTTTATCATCCAGTACATTTAGCTGTGCTCACATTGCTGAGCCTCTACTGAAAGATACACAGATAGTAAAGATAGTTACTGAAAAGCAGCAGGCGAGCTAAAGATGTAGAACATCAGCTACATACAGTAAATATAACGGTATCATGTAACCAGTTTGGAGTTTCCAGCATGTTGTGTGAAGTTGTCTCCCTGTCTCTCTATAGCCTCTGTCACACTGCCTTTTTTACAGGAGTATTGTGCCAATATGCGGCTCACTATGCTGTATGAAAGGTATGGAACCGGTGTTGATCTGCCTCTGAGCCGGGAATCTAGATGTAACAGAGCCTGAACATGTCTGGAGAAAAGCCAAAGCCGGCATACCGGTGTTTCCGCAATGATTGTGGGATCTCTGTATGAAAGTGGTTGTGTTTCGGATTATGCTCGCTCATGAGTTCAAGCTCAGGAGCACGCATAGAACCGCACCGCTAGTGGCTGCTGAAAACTCCATAATGCCCCTTTAAACTTTGTCAAACAATATGAATATGGATATGATCATTAGGTCAGTTGTTTATTATGGCCGTGGCACAAAATGCATTAAGCCTTGCAACAATTATGTGGGATTGTTGTAAAAGTTGTCAGATGGATAGACATAGGCTAGATGGGGAACAATTCAATTTCCTCACAATTTAGAGCGACCAAACGCAACTGCTGTCTAATTTAGTTGATGGTGAAACTCATATCCAAATCAGTTCTCAAACACATTTAGACTGTGAAATATAGAGCATGCAGGAGACAGACAGAGGCAAAAGTCTGCCCATGCAAGAGGAGGGGGCATTAGAGTGCATGGTGGTATGGTGAGAGGAAGAGGGAGAGGGGGGCACAGAGGACGAGGAAGAGCCAGAGAAAGGCAAAGACACAGAGAAATCTCAAATGAGATACAGGCAATAAATAGAGACAATGTGATCAACGATGGCTTGTTTATGACAGAGGCTGGTCGGAGAGTGCAGCCTAATCTGGGCCGGTCTACAGTGACATCAAACAAATGTTTTATTTAAAGTAAAGTCTATGCCATGGCTGACATCAATACTATTCAACTGCCTGACAATGTTAGCAAGTGGACAGTATTACATAGTGGGTAACTATCACACTGTCATTTGACAAGATGTCTTTACATTTTGACTGTCTTGGTCTAAGCAATGATAAACCTTTTGTTTTGATTACAATGATTTACTCATTGATGGTGTTATTTACATTTGAAACATGATACATAATACTTTTGATTGAGTAATCACCATTTGCAGGTCACATAGAGTGGTGTGATGAATGTACCACGTGGTCTAGAATTTTGACTATTGTAGGTTTGTTTCAGTAAATGTGCCAAATCGATTGAGAAAATAGCATATCATATAATAATTATTAGACAACTGAGGAAGGCTACAAAATGTGGCTAAAAGCTTTAGAAACAAACAACAATAACTTGTGTCCTAACATTTCTCCCCCTTTTTGTCACAACACATTAATAATATTTCATTAATAACTGAAGGAAAGTGGAAATGTTGCAGTTCTCAATGGCCAGTCAGTGTTTAGTGTAGAGACAGGAGGTGTGATTCTCTATATGCCCTTTTTGCTATCATAAATTGATATTTTAGCCTTTAATATGAAATTTAATGTTAATTTCAGTGCTTTTGTTTGTTGTTACAATGTCTCAGTGGTTGCTGAGTTCATGTTGTTCGGGCAAAAGACATGTGACATTATGTGACAAAAATGGAAACTTGAGCTCGGAGCTTCAGGAATGTGAGCAGAACTGCAAGAAACATGAAATTTGAACATGAAATTTAAATTTGAAAAAAAAAAACTAATTGAAAATTGATGGAAAGCTGTTTGTTGTGATTGCAGCATTACACTCCTGTATCCTGTATTTGCCTTGTCAGTAAGAACTACAAGATGTAGAATACCTGCACCGCATAACCCTAATACAGTATTTGAGAGCAGAAATACAAGAGGGTTGAATTAATAGTAACACTGTACTATTACTTTTTGTTTCAGATGAATTTGACCCGCAGACTTTGGAGTAATTTCACTTGTTCCATCCCCCGTGAGGAGACGGTGCCTGTCATCGCTGTGTCCAGCTTCATGCTCTTTCTGCCCATCATCTTCTACTTGAGCAGCTTCCTTCACTCTGAACAAAAGAAACGCAAGCTCATACACCGTGAGTAACCAGCTTAATTCGGCCATTGTCACACAGAGATTTTTTGACGGGGTTTTGGGGTCTTTGTGGAAGGGTTTTTGGCGGGGGGGGTGGCTGGCTTGGCTGACTGTGATATTGGGGTTTGGCTGGGATGGGGAAACGAGGGGTGGGTGTCCTAGGTTGTTCTAAAGCATAGTGGGGTTGCCTCCTGCAAACCTCTGGATCATAGACAAGTTCTTTTTTTGTTTGTGTGTGTTGGTGGATAATGGTTGCCTTGAGGGATCAGAAGGCGTTTCCCAAGGCTGAGGAGGATAAGAAAAATTATTATTATTATTTTTTTTTTAAGGTATTTGCTGTGGTGGTGGTGGAAAGTTAGCTGTACCAGTTAGATGGTAATTCAAACTAATATTCAGACTTCAGTTAGACGTCATAATTTGTTGCACAAAGCTAGCTGTTGATTATCTTAATTAGGACTTACTTGAATTCTGGGTTACTTAAAGACTTTTTTTTTTATCAAACTAAAACACATGGCTGCGTGAGCAACTGCATCAAACTGCTTATCTCGAACAGAAAATGTTGATTTAACAGTTAGTGGGGAAAATTCAGGAGTGTAAGCTACTGCAGCTCCTTATTGTGGCAGAGCTCAGTACTGCTGTTAACTCAACTGTCAGGAGCTTAAAATAAGTCTCTTTATCTGTGAAACGGTCTAACCTGCATAAGACTAATCTAAGAGTAGAATGAAGACCGGCCTCACACCACAGACAAGTTTATATATCTTTGTGAAACCATCCCCAGGCAAACATCCTCTGTTACACTTGTGTATCACCTGTATAGGCTCACATCTTCTAGTGCAGTTAAGATACAGATAAGATATGCACAGATATGTAAAAATGTTATTAGCCAAATATGCTAAGTGTTGCTCTTTGTTGTAGCACCACTTTTCTATAATGTCACTTTGAATACCAGCTGACCTACCTCTTTGAACAGGTGACACCTTCCACAAACTGTATGTTTACTATCTATTGCATTTAGTTTTTTTATAGACTCTATACTGCATTTGTGTTATTGTATTTTGTATATGTGTAACTACATGTTGTACTGCAGGAATTTGTGTCATCTTGGCCTGGTTGCCGTTGCAAATGCGATTCTGTTCTCACTTGGTATATATATATATATATATATATATATATATATAAAATAGAGAGAGTTTGACTTGAAATGCTCGTTGGGACAAACCTGACTGAAAAAAGTGCAACTCAGCATAACAAACAATGTTCTTGCATGAGGCCCACTGAAGATTAATAATGCACTTTAATTACTACAATAACTCAAAACAGGACAGCAAAAGTAACTAACTCCTCAAATAGTCCTTTGTAATAATATAAATGTGAATTTTGTGTCTTTTCAGCCAAGCGGGCAAAGTCTTACACAAGTCTTGTGAACATCCAGGACAAACTGAGCTAAAGGGGAAATGGGTGTTGACGAACATGGAGGATGGCGTTCTTTTATTCAGAGTTATAACCTGGGAGAAGATTTAACCCCCTCACCGTCTCGTCCCTGAGGCTTGACTGACCTCCATGAACACAGAGGACTCAACAGAGGCGTTCCCTGTTTGCTTTCGGGACACTGCAATAACAATCAGTATTCAGAGGACTTCAAGGATCTCAATAAATTAAACTGAAAGTCGAATGCTTTGGGCACATTAAACATTTGCTTTTATATCCTTAAAACTTTCTTCTCAAAATTATGTTGGAACAAATGAAAAAAATGAGCAGAATTAATATATTCATATTTTTATTAACAAAATAAACATTAACAAACTGTACACAGACTGTGTTTGACTCTGACTCTCAGCCTTTGTGACATATTGGATCCCAATTAAGTGAGACCTGTGTTGGAATCAAAGTATATCTAACTTTCCAAAGTACTAATCAGATGGTTGTCCATGTTGCATGCACTGGAGGCTCAGGCACATCGAGGACTCTCCTTCCTTTCAGCTCATTAACAATCTTTAGCTTGTTCACTGTCACTAGAAAAGAAGCTTGAATGCAGCATGTGCGTGTGCAAGTGAGCTAATGTGTGTATGTGCTATTTATGGGTTGAGAAATGGGTTTTTCTGTCTCTAATGTATGTCCCGAAGAGAGCTGCAGAAAGGAAGCACTTGATGTCCATTAGTGGTGACATGTATCTGCTGTAAGAAGAGGGGGTGCACATCAGTGTGGGGAGTAAATAAAGACATAACACACATAATGTAAGAGCACTCTGAGGTACCACACTATGATGTTGCTTGTTTTCCAGTCAGTGTTTTTTGTGGTTGCATAAAGCTTTTAATGTGCTTTGTTGCCATTTTCCACTGATGTTTAACTTAATTTGTTAAAGGTTTCTGACTGCTCATGACGGTGAAGCCTCCTTTATGAGTGTTGAATTGATGAATTTTGCCTATTAGAAATGCATTTGCTGTTAAGTAATGCAAACCTTAAATTAGAATGCATAATCCCAAATAAATATTTGTTTGCCAGAAAGAACCTGCAGATGCTTGTGCTGTAATTTAACCACAGCCACAGTGTTGTCAGGTGATTAATTTTAATATGAATATATGAATAAGTAAATGTCCATTTTATAATACTTTATATTTCTCCTTCAGTATATTTCAGATGGAAATTTATACTCCACTGCTAGTAAGTGCTAGTTACATTTCTGACTAACATTTGCATCCACAATCTTGTAAAATATGATGCAATGTTTTTGATTAAACTACCCAGTAGCATGTGAACTGGTTCAATTGACCAGCTGCAACTTTTAAATGCTGCTCACATGTTAATGCATACAACACTTAAAGGGGCCAATCTGCATAATAATAATAATAATAATATTTTTTTGTTGTTGTTGTATTTGTAGGCCTACTTCATGAGTCTAAATACTCTGCCATCTCTGGCAACAAGTGTTCTTTCCAAAACAACCTGTCCAGCACCCACCCACACTATGTGGCTGCAGTTCCATTATGTATAATGAGTCCATGTTGCATTGTGGTTAAATCTATTTCTTCACACAGGAATGGCCCTTGTTCTCAGGTTATGTGGCCTTGTGCTTCTTGCAACGATCGAGGTTTTTCCCCCTCCGTCATTAGCAGCTAATCTAAATGTGGGATAAAGATACTTGGCCGAATAATCGCAGCAACACATCCGTTAAACTCCTTTGGCTTTTTGGTCTTGTGGAGCGCAGCCACTGCTGGCCATCAGCAGGTCTAAGAGCATTACGGATATGCCGAGTCATATGATCCGGCTGCGGTCAGCAGAGCCGCTAAAAACACGGGCTTTTGTCATCAGCGGTCCCGCACAGTGAAGTGTGTTGAGCGGCTCGTGTGCGGCAAGAACGACCGCTTTGATTCCTGTTAAGCCTCGTTGTGCACACCTGGTCCTTAAGCGGGGCTGAAAGTCACCAAAAACTCCGCAAAACGGATCGGAAGCTGCCACGTGAATGAGAGAAACGGTGCAAAAGCTGTAGCCCCCCCCGTGATTCAGTGATTTACAGTCAGTGGTGGAAGAAGTAGTCAGATATTCTACTTAAATAAAAGTAGGCTAACAAAGCAATCTAAAAAAAAAAAAAAAAATCAGGTTAAAGTCCTGAATTCAGAAGTGAAGTGATTAAGTTTTGGCAGCAAATATTTAGGCTACTTGAAAAAAAAAAAAATAATAGAAGTAGTCTAGGCTACTTGTTATGGAGACTATTCAATGTGCATTATGTTTTATAGGCTAGTATTGTATTATTATTAGAGATTATTAACATATAAGCAGAATGTTTATCTTGTTGGTGCAGCCCATTTTGCATGTTAATTGAACCTTGAAATAGAGAAGTAGAAGACATCTTGTGTCCAGTCTTGACATAAACAATGGGCCCTTGCATATTCATCTTTTGGATTTTTACAATTTTAAGAATTCTTAAGTGGGCAATTTGATGTTTTATTGCCACACATGACTGTTCAAGCAGAGTATTTTTATATGTCTTAAAACATGTCTGGAGGGGATCTTTAAGTATTGTATATAGCCTTTTTGGCAGTGGTAGAAGAAGTATTTAGAAAATTTACTTGGCAATACTTCTCTTTAAAAATACTTCATTGCAAGTAAAATTCCCCCATTCAAATGTTACTTTAGTGAAAGTTTAGCAACAAAATGAATGTATTTGTAAGTATCAAAAGTAAAAGTATGAGTACTTTTACATTTGATACTTACAAATACATTCATTTTGTGTGCTATATCAGTGTTTTATTTTCATAATATTGGAACTATCTACATTACTGTTGTAGCTTGTTGAGGTGGAGCTAATTTTAATCACTTTACATATTTAGTAACACATAATATTTTAATAACTGATAATATGGTTTGTATTTACTATTATATTCTGAAAAGTAACTACTTAGTACAGTACTTGAGTAAATGTACTTAGTACTTTCTTCCCACTGTTGCTGTGGGGTGGTTTAATTTTAACAATGCATCATGCTGTATAAGATGATGATGTTTTATGATGATATTAATCTGCAAAGTAACTTGTAGCTATAGCTGTGAAATAAGTGGTGGAGTAAAAAGTACAATATTTCCATCTGAAATGTAGTGGAATAGAACAATTAACTAGCATTAAGCAGAGTTCAAGTACCTGCAAACTACTTGAGTAAAGTGCAGTACTTGAGTAAATGGACATAGTTACTGGCCCATACCTTTTGCCACATAATAAAATGTCTCACTTGAACATGAGCTAATAAAGAAATGTTTTTGAGGTCTGGGAATGGAGAGGCAGCTGTCACATACATGTATATGCAGATGCATTTAATCCTATAAAACAAATCTCACACATTTAAATCAATGCATTGCTTCAAAATCTCACATTTACACCAGGCCACTGCACATTTGGTCAAAACAGTGAGCAGCTGAGCAGATGGGGGCTAGAGAGTAAGTTTGTGTCATACTGGGGATTTTAATGTATGATATTTAGTTTTTAGCCCCACATCTGGCAAAAAAGGCAATATTTACATTTACATTTATTGTTTTATATCGGCTTCATTATGTGTGTGTTTTTTTTGTTTGGCCACAGTTTATGACACAAGGCAATGATGGAGGCAGCTGATTTACCTTCCCATTAAACGGACTGCAGTGTAGCAAAAAAAAAAGAAAATACAGTCCACCAATCATAACCATGGCCTAATGCCATGCATAATTATTGTACAGCTAATCCACTCACAAAGAGCTTTGATAAGAAAAAATGACTCCGAGAATAATTCTACTGTAAGTGTGACAGTTTATGTGGAAGAAATTAATATGATTTTGTAAACCGACTCATATCCTGATCTCGACTGCTTGCTCTACTTCTCAGCTGGATTAAAGTGGTGAAAAATGTGCTGAGGTTTGTGTTAAAGGTTTTGTAGAAAACAATGAAAATCTCAGTTTTTTGTAAGATGACTTTGCACCAAAGACCAGAGATAAAAAATTACATACTGACCACCAGAATGTACAGTTTACACACATGTATAAAATGAATGTTAATGTCAGCTATTTCATATTAAGATTCATTTTTGAAATTCCAAAAGTTTCTAAAAATAGTTTCCAGCTGTTTTAATAAATAACTTTTTATTAATTCATTGCCAGAAAGATAGTAGAGGTAACAAGTTATTCACCATTTAAAAACCTTTTTAGAAAGAGCAGTTGTTTGATGAAATTCACTGTGTGTGATACCAAATAATCGGTTATGTGTAACCTTTTACAAACAAAACTCTCTGCACACTCAGGGACAGTAAGAAACTGACCTTTTGACATCCAGACCTTAAAATTGTGTAACCATTCATTCAACTCTCTTGAGCTCTCAGCTTTTGTAATGTATGATCTAGTTAATTGACTTTAAAGCTGAGGATGGAGTCAGACAAGAATGTCGGAGCATGACATGGCTGAAGTAGAACTGAGCATTGTTGAGTGCCCAAATGATGACACAAACTCTCCTCAGAAGTAAGAGATTGACAAGTGGCTTCCGCTGCACCGACCTTGAGATCATTTTATTTTCCACAACAAATATCCAGGCCAACATATGAAAAGATTTAGCCTCTCTCTGCATATCTGCATCTGTGTTCTCTAAATGTTTAAAGGATTAGAGGTAACAGGGTAATGCGGGAAAAACATCTGTGTGCTTGTTTGCAATAGATACTCCAGCAGATGGCAAAAACATACTTTGTAAAAGTTACCTTGACACAAGGTCAGTACATTTCATATTTGATAGAAGAGTAGGGGATGCTCTTCATGTTGTGCCTGAATCTGGCCTTCGGTTTTCATTTATTAAATGTAATTCTTGTTAAATGACTGTTTTGTTCTTGGACAAGGTCACATCCTCTTCTAGACTAAATGCCTCTGAATTGCTGTCCTCTACAATCACCGTACCCTCTTCTGTAGTCAGCGCAGTGCATCCCATGTTGGAAAGTAGCAAATATCTCCTTCGTTATGGCAATATTAAGAAACTGTTAGTCAGGACTTAAGTTGTTATGCAACCCCCCACCACCAACAACACTGTAAGCTGTCAGTTAGTTAACTGGCTGAAGGTCAGGCTTAGATTATGCACCTCTCAACCCCTGAGCAATGAATATGATGCTTTGTTGAACAAGGAGTAAACATATGCCCCTGGGGGTAGGAATTAGCAGACACACACACACGTACCCTCTCTCACAGAGTATATTCAGAATGAATGGGGCTTATTATACACCTGCGAGTGGGGTCAAAGTCTGTCAATCCCGAGCTTATGGTATTATGATAGATTATAGAATCACTCTCTAATGGCAGTCATTCAGTTTGTAATCTCAACAGCTTCATGCAAAAGCACTCAGCATTCCTGCTAAAGGTCTGTTGAAAATAAGGCCTTCTCCTCATTCATCCCTTGCTTCCCCCCTTTCACAAAGGTCTTATGACAAGTCAGCTGTTGGTGACATCACAGATGCTGGATCATATGTCAGAAACCATTGCTGGCTGACTTACATTCATTGTGGCTCAGTGGCAACAGAGGCCACTTGAGGCCAAAAGAGCGGCGTGGTGCCCCTGGGGGGTGAGGGCGAGCATGAGAGCTGCCAAACAGGCAGGAAGCGTGGAGGGCACTTCTTAGGGCAGGAACATCTGAACCACGTGTGGATGCGTTTGTGTGGACAGCGAGAGAGTGCCCATCTTGCCATCAGCTTGAGAAGACATTTATCATTTGTGAGGAGTGTGTGTGTGTGCATGTATTTAATCTGCATGTATTTACATGTATCATGTCAAAAATGAAACATTTCAAGCATCTCAGTTCGTGGAACATGAATAGGATTTTCATCACGAGACAGTAGCGCCACCCAAAGTCAGCTTCTGAATATAACAGTAAATAACAAACTTTTTTCACTTTTTATTTGGCGTGAAAGGAAGAGTGCCTGATTTTATTTTTGGGAAAATATAAACCCTTACATGTAGCAATATTCACTGTTTAGTTATAGTTTTCCCCACTGTAAACACTGCAATCAATATTGGGAAATTTTTATTGCAGTCACATTAATACTGATGTGTGTATAAACCAATTATATCACATCTATTATATATCTGTTTGTTTGGACTTTTGACCGCTGTCAGTGTTTGTCTGTGTTTGGGATATGTTATCATGATTTTTGCAGACTGTAAGGTCGCCTTGAAATAATAAATGTTTTGCATTGTTTTGACAGATCATGCTGATTTTAGAAACTCACATAAACTTTTTTAAAATTACCCTGACATACCTCATTTGTAGCTGCTCCTGGCATTTAATATGAAACACTTAGTAAAAAGTCTATGCGTTGATGTAACTTCTTTGCCTTAATTTTCTTAGTGCCCATCATGAAGCCTATCAGTCAATAATTGAAAGCAAACCTTTCCAGAAAACGGTAGCTACGTTATTTGTGAGGGTTTTTTTGGCCACAGTTTATTACACAAGGCAATGATGGATGCAACTGATTTACCTTCTCATTGAACTGACAAAAAAAGAAAAGAAAAAATACAGAAAAGAAAACAAAAGAAAAAACTGACAATATTGGTTCTGTGCAGACAGTCTCAAACAAGTACTGAACGTAAAAATACAGGTTTGGAATCAGGATGCTGCCACTCGATGGCAGCAACAAGCCATGTATGATTCATCAACCATCCCACATTATCTGTGTTTCACCCTCTCTGCATTGATCCTCCTGCAGTGTTAACATTGCTTTTGCTGTATAAAACACGTTTATAATAGTCCTCATACTCATGGTTGAAGCCCTGTCAATGTTGTGTTCCTGCTCTGTATTAGTGAATCAGCATCTCGATCATCTACAGAATTATTATTTTCTTCATTCAAACGTTTAGAATTAGGCCTATAAGACATTTGCATTTAAGAAGAAGTGATGAGAAGGTTGACAGTAGAAAAAGTTTATGACAAAAGCAGCACTTACAACCAGACATAAAGAGCCAAACCTAAATATAGCCTTCTGTATGTTGGTCTTTATTGTTATTTATAAAAGCATGTTTCGAGCTTACGGAGTGCCCTTGAAAGCAGCACAGTCCCTCTGATGGCCCTGTCGCCATAGCGACGTTTACCTAAACAGACCGCGGCCAGACCTGCTTCATTTTAATATCTTCATCACAACAGCATTTAACAATTTCTATCAGTAACTTTTCACACAACATAACTTAATGCTAAATATGGAAGACATTGAGAAAGATACAGAAGAGGCGTCTGAACCCTGTGTGTTGTCTGAAAATCAGGAGGTTAAGAGCAGGTAACTCGGCTAGCTAACTCTGAAAAATGTGCTTAGTATGATAATAATAGCTAAGCTTATACTTTTTCATGCTGCATGGATAGACAACTTGATAGGCTATTTTAATAATAAAAACAACAAACATATTACTTATAATAGCGATGATTATTATCTATGGGTTAGTAGCCTAATACACTTCAGTTTTATCATGCTTAATTTTCAACAGCTAAACATACTGTAACACCTTAAGCTGATGATACACAGAGCAACTGTTAGAGCAATCGTGAAGGGCAACGTTGCCGTCAATGATAATGAGTAATGATTACTACCGTAATCCCTTTCACCCACCACTCCGCTATATGTTCAAAACATAGTCGGACTTGCCACTAGCAAGACTGCCCAGCAACATTGCTCAAAAAGTTGCCCTGTGTATCATCAGCTTTAGGGTCCCCACACAAGAGGCTGAGCAAGACCCCAGTGTGGAAGTCAAGGAGGAGGAGGCCTTGGAGAGCCAGTCTCAAGAGGAGAAGGTGGAGGAAGGTGAAAAGGTTTGCTAAGTTTCTAATTTTCGAAATCTTAATTTCGTTAATCAAAAGTCACCATCTTAATTGTATAATACGAATTATTTCACGTTCCCCAGAGATGAATGGTAATTCTATCTGAAATTATTGATCTCATTTTAGTTTAGTTTATTTGACATTACAAGAGGGGCGATATAAAATCACACACAGCTACATAGATGTCAAGGAAAACTTTCTATTGTGGTCCTTGAGGTCATACTACCAGCGATGTAACACAATAAATAACAATATCATCAACAGCCTAAACTCACTATAAATCAAACATCCAAAACATAAATGATAAACAGTTGAGTGGTTACTATACTAATATTTTCCCCAGACCTTAAAACAGTTTGCCTGATAATAACATTGTTTGTTTCTATTTTAAACCATTTTACGGTTTGTAAATCAGTCTGGACTTGACGTTTCTTATCAATGCTTTAATAATACCATGAAATAAACATAGGATTGTTTATGACAAAACCCCAAAAATGGGCAATAGGTAATGGTAAGTCAAAAATAACCACTGGTTATATTATTGTGATTATAGTGAGCTACTATTTTACTTGACAGCAATTTCCTGACTTGTACTCACACATAGGTAAAAACTAACTTAATTAGCAGTACTACAACATGAATAAAAACTGTCCTCTCGCAATCAGCTGGTCACTCCTCAAAGGATAATCAGCCTTCAGAGAGATTTGCCGACATTAGTGACCAACATCCAAACTGCAGCTGACGCCAGAGAGTCGATACGAAGGACAGAGTTGGAGGAAGCTCGCAGACTTAGGTAATTTTCTACTATTATCTCCTATACTAATGCTTTGTTTAAAACCAACAACCCTACTACATAGATTAAATGCAAAATAAAACCCACCAAGGGCTGTTTTATTTGCTACATCCTCCACACCATTTTGTCCATCTTCCCTCCTTTTTGCTACAATGTTTATCCATCTGGGTTCAGATTGGAGCGGCTGGAGAATGATGCAAAATCCAGCCGTGAAAAATTTGAGGAGATTACCAGACAGTGGTCGATAGCTAAGCAGAAGGTGATCCCTCAGGAGCTGCAGGAGGCCCTGAACAACCAGCAGCAGTTATGTGCTGCTCTCATAGAAGACAAGAAAAAACTCATAAATGACTTGCAACAGGTAAATCGATCAACAGTCAATCGATCAATCAATCAATCAATCAATCAGTCTATCTATCTATCTATCTATCTATCTATCTATCTATCTATCTATCATTCTATCATTTTATGACTTCCCATGTGTTGTCTGAACAGGAGCTGAAAGTTGGAGATGATCGCTATGTGAAGGACTTGAGGAAGCAGGCAGAGGAGCTGGACCTGATGATGGAGAGGATGGAGGACCAGATCAAAACCCTGACAAAGGCCTACAGGGAAGAACTGGCCCATATTGAGGTAGGACAAGATCTGGGTCAAGACACAGCTTGAAATAATTCATTCAGAGTCAATCTGCAAGGAGAATCAGATGGGTGGGGATTTTTGCATCAGTGAGCAACAGGGAATGAATTGTCACTGAAATATCTATGAACAACTATTAGAAGGATTGCCATAAAATTTTGTAAAGACATTCATGGAACCCAGAGTGAATGCTAATGACTTTGGTGATTCCCTGACATTTTATCTAGTGCCATCATCACCTCGAAAGTTTAATATCCAACATTTTGGTTTATGACCGAATACCTGTAAAACTCTCAGACTCATCTGTACTTGTGTTTAGTGCTAATCAGAAAATGTTAGCACGCTATAACACAGAACTAAAATGGTGAACATGCAAAACACTATACCTACTGAAAATTAGCATGTTAGCGCTTTCATTGTGAGCATGTTAACATGCTAAAGTTAGCATTTAGCCCAAAACAGAGCTGTTCCTAATTACAGACTTACAGAGTCACTAGCATGGATGTAGACTTTTAGTGTTGTTTATGCCACTGTTGTCATTCTTACTAATGGTTACACTTGTGTTGTTGGTAGAGAGTTTATCAGCAGGAAAGTGAAGTCTTACTCACAAGAGACAAGACCGAATGGGAACAATACATGAAGGAACTCTGGAATAAAGAGGTCAGGATAACTTAAATAAAAAACCAACACACACACAGAGTCATACTCACAGACTCAACTCTGTATCTAATGAAATCTAATCTATTTCTAGCTGGAGAGGCTGATGCAGAGGAAGAAGAAAGTGGAGGAGTATGAAGCGATAATTCACAATCTGATGTTGGAGACTACCGACAAGTACAGCGTCATCCAGCTAGAACAGAATGCAAAGTGGCAGGTTTGCACAAATATGAAGATGCACCTCGAAAGCTTATCTTTTGAATTAAGCTTTTGTGCTATGAGCTCTATCTTATCTAAAGTGTGGTCCTGATAAACACAGCAATTTCCTTTGATGTTTATTTAAATTGGAATGATAAAGAAAAGCTTTAGAAACCTGTAAAATAGCAGAAGTACTCAAATCTTAAATGTAAGTAAAAGTAAGTAAGTAGTGTAGAAATACTCTGTAACAAGTAAAAGTACAAAAGTATTAGCATACAAATATACTTAAAGTATCAAAAGTAAAAGTGCTTATTATGAAGAATGGTCTATGTTAGAATAATGTATAGTAGATTATTTGATTATCATTAGTGATGCATTAAAGGTTATTTATTAATTAATTAAATTAAATGTATTTAAATTAATTAACATTAATTTTTGAGTTGATTCAATTAAATGTATTCAAGTTTATGCATTTAAATTAAATTAACTTAAATTACAGTTTTTCTCAGTTGCTTTGGTACATTTCTCGAATCATCCTTAACATTTGCAAAACAGTAAGTGCATTTCTCGAAACAGCTAGTATAAACGGCACAATACAGTTGGTTACCTGCAAAAGCCCATAACTTGCTCAAAATCCTTAGTCTGTCTCTCAGAAGCAAATCTTTATGTCATTGAACTTGTCAGTGCCATCAGAACGACAAGTCCTTGTGTCTTGTTTATGAACAAGCAAGTCAAAATGTTTAGCCATCTTGTCAATAGAACAGTGTAGTCTGTAAGTATTTTCTGATGTACATATGCTTTGGCTAAGATTTTGATGTCAATGATTGAAAATGCACATGGCTGCACTTTTTTTGGTATATATCACTTTCAGCAGTACAAAGTTATACATTGCAGGAGAGGGAACAGGAATCACAGCTATGCTTTTACTGTTCGTACTGTAATTTGTTGACAGAGCATGTCATTGTAAGAAGAAAAGAAAGAGACAGGACTGTTGCCTGTTGTATCACAGATTCTCTTCCACATCACAACAGATATCTTCATCAATTCAGGACCCATTTACAAAAAAATTCTAATGGACATGCACATTCATATATATATATACGGAAGCCCTAATCAAATATTTTTTTTACTCATCATTTTCTCGTGATTTTGAGATAACCATAATGGTAATTATAGTGTGGTTTGTTGTATCATTGGTTAGCTCACTTGGTAGAGCATAGGACTTATAGGTTTAAGGTTGTGTGCTCAATTCTCACTGAAGACAAAATTTTTCTTTTTTATATTTTTCATAATCCTCTTCAACAAAGTTCTTATGAAAAGACTGTTTCACATGCTCACATTACTGTAAAGCACGTGCTGGACGATGTGCGTTCTTGGTCCACATCCATCAACCTATGGACTTTTCATTTCCCCATCATTCCCAGGCAGAGGAAATTCCTTCTCATTCAGGGGAATCCATGTAACATTACACATTTCCTGACAACTTTCGGAACCTTTGAAATAGCCGTCGGGAAATGTGTGATTGGATTCCCCTCAATTTCTTCATAACAAATTTGCTGAAGAGGATAATGCACACAAAAGAAGAAAAAGAAAGTCAACAAGAACAGGAATCGAACTGAGCCCTGTGCTCTACCAACTGAGCTAACCAGTGACACTGGTAATTGCTTTGAAATTATCCTAAAGAAATGTACCTGCCAGCCCCTGTATTCAGCTATGGTTTGTTATCTCGTGATCACGAGAAAATTAATTATCCCGTTCTCAGGGGAAAACAACATTCGCTTTATGTATATGTATATATATATATATATACATATATATTACTGCTTACTGTGTATTGTTACTGTTTACTGGTATTGAGTATTGGTATGAGTGTTGCTATTGTGATGTTGTTGTTGTCTATACTTACTTTGTTTATGGTCCTTAAGAAACAACATTTCGTTTAGCTATATACTTGTAGGCAAAGGATATGAATAAAGTATTTTAATTTTGATTTTTGATAACGTGTTCAACCATTTTGCATGTAGTGACAAATGCAATGAACTTATGCCTAGATGTTTTGGGGGGTAAGATTGTTCAACAGAGACTGGTATAATTCATTGTGATCAGCAGGACATAAGCAAATGATAATGTCGGAAACAGCAGACAATTGTACATAATTATTAAAGTTTGTCAAGTAATTTGCAATTTGTTCAAAACAATGAGAAAGTGCTTTTATGATGTGCACAAGTGACGAGATGATGTGGAGGTTGAACAATTAGTGTTGAGAATTTCAATTCTGATCTGAGAAATGCACCAAAGCGACTGAGAAAAACTGTAATTTAATACAATTCAATGTATTTGATTTAATGTGATTAAATCAAATTGATTTATTTGGAGTCAAAATTGTACTAAAGTACAATACTTGAGTAAATGTACTAACCAGTAGTAACTTTCCACCACTGGTAGATGGTGGTGGGGATTGTTGAAGGCCCTAAATCCCAGTCTCGCCTCTGCAGGTTCTGGAGAGAGAGCATCAACAGACGAAGGCCACCAGCATGATCGTGAAGCTAAAACAAATAAAGCAAAAGGATGAGGTAGCAGTGCAGAAATTCAGCCTGGCCCATATGAAAAGCAGGATCATCAGGTAGTATAGATTTTCTCTCTTTCTCTCTCTCTCTGTCTCTCTCTCTCACACACACACACACACACACACACACAGAGTTATATTTAATTAATTTACTTTTTGTTTCAGTCTGCAGACAGAGATGAAAAACCTAATGACTACGTATACCAGTGAGGAGAAACAGTTTACAAAGAGGAGCCGATATTTGTCAGAGGACTACAAACGCAACATCCAGCAATATGAACGAATACAGAAGAAGATAGAGTGAGTCATAATTATCACCTTAAAGTACCACTGACATACTGTATGGTTAACTTCCTATACATCTTAACTCGTCCTTCACTTCATGCAGACACTTTGCCGTCGCAGATGTCAGAAAATTTGAGGAGATGTGGCTAATGATAGAAGCAGAGATGAAGCAGCTAGTGGAGAGGGCTTTGGTCATTGACTCATTGATCTGCAAGCAGCACCTTGGTTTAGCCTGGGAGCGACCTTCTATGGCCTTCATGGAGCTCTCTGGTCCCATCCAGCCTCAGAAACAGGCCTGGAGACCTGCCCGCCAGGGTGTCTCCCAGTTGTTTCACACCGAGCAGGCTTTACAAAGTAATGAGAGAATGATGGATGCCTCAGTTGGCCCTAGGCTGGAGACTGACACTGAGAGCACGGACATGGAAATGTACAAGGAGGGGACAGCAGTTCAGAGTGAGAGCGGTGCAGAGGTGGAGGAGGAGAAGCTGTCAATGGAGACAATGAAGAAAGTGATGGAGCTTCTGTGTGATGAGGCGGTGAGAAAAAAGTCCAAGATTCATGTTTTATACACTAAAAGGAGACCATATGCATCTTAGTGTATATATTATATTAATGAAATAGTTAAGACATTTAGGGAGATACACTTTATATCCTGAGACTTTGATGAAAAGGTTAATACAACTCTGTTGTCTGTTAAATAGTTTTAATAGATGTTGTTGTCTTTGGGCAGAGCCAGCTAGCTGTTTCCCCCTGTTTCCAGTCTTTATGCTAAGCTAAGCTAACTGTGTTCTGGCTCCAGCTTCATCATTCTTCTCATCCAACTCTCGGCAAGAAACTATAATAAAAATAATAAATAAAAAAGTATATTTTCTAAAATTTTGAATATAGGATAGGATAGGTTCACAATTGTTCAAGTCTGTCTTAAAACAATAGTCAGGGGCCCATTAAACACTGAAGCTGGTTCTGCTTGTTTTAATCTTTCCTCCTGTTCATACTGGTCACTGAAATATCCTTTTCTGATGTGCTTCCAATAGAAGAGGTGGGGGACAACATCCACCAGTCTGAGTTAGAAAAATCAGTCTAACCCACACTAATTAGAGTTAGTTGGTATCTTCAGAAGTTTGTCCTCTTTGCATGAAGTTCCCTCTTTGTGTTTCCCTGGACAGTGTTTCATTGTTGAGCTGCAGTGTAGGGATAATAACACAAAATTACCTTTGATTTAGGGGTTGAATGTTAGCTGCAGTTTTCTAGATGCCCTTTAAATGTGCCCCAACCTGCTGCTGTGAAGCTTGCAGATGAGTCGTGGGTTACTTGAAAGGCTCTCCTGGCAAGCTGAAGTTGTTTGTGTGTGTTTGTGAATGCGTTACATACAGTATATGTATGTCAAAGTAAGGGTGAATAAATTAGCTTAATCGGTGTAATAAAGTTTTCCTTAGTCAAAATGCTAATGTTGGGGTGTGAAGTTAATGAGTATTAGTCACAAGGGCACAAAAATAAAATACTATGAATTTATGTGACAAGCATCTTCTACTTCCTATCTCAGGGCTTCCTCATGGACGATAAACTCCTTAAACTGCTGACTCCCCTGGAGAAAGAAGAACAGACTGTTGTGAAACTGGGCTCCCTCCTTAATGTGAGTTCATGTAGCGTAGTGCATCAGCACATTGTTCGACTGAATGCAGCGAATCCCCAACACCCAAACATGTTGTTTCCTTTTGCAGACTTTTGGGATTGAAGAGGAGGATGTGCCCAAGTTGGCCCATTTCTTATTTAAGTACAAACATCAGCAGAGAGAGCAGACTAAGGTGAGGAGGGAAAGAGATGCGAGGAGTGAAGTGGGTAGATGGATGCCATTTCCATTTGGAAAACAAGATGATGTAATTAGACCGTTAATATTTCTGCATCTTCTACCAGTGTTTTGTGTGCCTGCAGGATGTTTGTGTTGAGTCGGGTGAATCGAGCGGCAAGGCAGAGGAGGTGGAGACCAACTCTACAGGTCATCTGACCTCTGACATCATTGATCCTATCCATGTTGTGCCTGCTCTAAAAAGTTTCCTTGAGCAGCTTGTGAGGTCCAGGTAACGCATTTACTGAAATAGACAACCATCATTTAAACCACTTATTATGTACGTATCTCCATGGAAACAAAGGCTGTAGTATGCTTGTTAATTAGACTGTGTGATTTGAACATGAAATGATGTGATACAATTGTCTATATGACTATGTGATGCCAGTGTGTTCCTGGTACTTTCTAAGGAACAGCTCAACCCGCCAAAATCCCAGTTTTCACCATTCAGAAGCTCGGGATACTTCAGAGGATGAAGCCTACTGGGAGAGTATGGGCAATATAATCTCTGAGGACAGACTGAAACTTTGGGACGCAGCGGAGAACACACTAAAGAAGTACCAGTGAGTAACAACCATACACACACAACCCAACACCATCTGTACTCAAATGAGTGTTATTTTTTTCTTCTGTGTTTCCAGTGCGGTCCTGATGGAGATCTGTGAGCTCGTTCCTGAGATTCAGAGTCTGGAGCAGCAGAACACAGAGCTGAGGATGCTGCTGCAGCAGTCCCTCAACTCAAGGGTATGTGTTCATGTCTCTGTTATAGTTTTTTTTGTATGTGTCACTACCCTGAGAGGCAAGTGAGAAAAAAAAGTTCTGGTAAATCCATTTTGTAAGTCTGATCTAAATTGTTTTCTCTCCTGTGTTTATGACTTAAGAACAGGTGAAAAAAAGGTTTTGCCAGGATGAGTTCCTTTAAAATGTTTAATTTTACAAATTTATTCTAAAGCTTTATTGGTTAATCAATTAGGTAAATTGACAGAAAATTAAGAAAGTATTCTGATAGTTGATTAATGTGAAAATTTTCTGCATTTCTACATCACTGACATCTTTGATTCTCTGATAGGTCAGCACAGAAATGGAGATGCAGTAACCCATACTCAACTTGGAATCATCAGAACTGGGACAATATGTGTGTATGTGGAATCATCAGAGTATTTGTAAAATGATTTATATTCACAGCCCAATAAAGTCTGTATTAAATAGACTAGGTTTGCAGTTTTTATTTACAGCCTCAAAGAAAAAACAGTTTCTGTGGGATACAACGTGTAATACATAATAAGTACAGAGACATACAGTGTTTTTATCCAGCAGTGTTGAAGAGCTTGTGGCTGAGCTCTGAGGGCAGAGAGAAGAAGAGCAGAGCCAGGAAGAGCAGGCCCAGCGCCGCAGCCAGCAGCACCGCACAGTGCAGCTTGTAGTGTCTCCAGGCCAGGATACACACCGTCCTTATCGGGCTAAGCAGCCACGACATGCTGCCACTGGGACGACTGCACAGAGAGATTCAGAGATAAAATTTCCATTGTTTCCATGCAAAGAGTACCAAAGGTCACTTCAAGTAAAATAACTGAATGATATCTTTCTCACACAAGTAGTGGTGACCAAAACCTACAACTAATGTTTTGGTCACTGATAAAGACTGATAAAGAGCAGCACACACCCACCTCTCTGGGAAAATTTTATAGGAACCATCAGGGACTATCCCTTATGCAATGAATTAGTTAGGCCCAAATGGAGCTCTTTAGCACTATATTCACACACTAGTCGCTAACTTTGTCTGCCACTTGGTGCTGGGGAGGTAGCAGGTAATGTGTAGTGGGGTTTTTAGAGCTTGTTTGCTCAGTTAACACAGAAAACAATGCTATGTGAGTGAAATGAACAATGAGCTGAAAAGAATGCTTTAAAGCTACAGTAGGTAGAACTAAAGGGGAACTGCAGATTCAGGTGGTAACCATCTGTGGGTTCATCACTCTGAGTGACCCCTTTCACATACAAATAGTCATGATCCCTTGTGAATATCAAAATGTTGATTATAGCCACTTCAGTGATCTCAAACATGTTGTCCATAGAATTCAATTTATTTCAAATTGCCAAAAACAGGCAGAAAATAAATATTGCACACATTTACACAGATATACAAACACAAATTCATTGTAAAAACAGGCAGATTTAGTGCAAACAATAACTGTAATTGGTGAAACATATAGTCACAAAGACTGCAACACAGATGAGGTCACGCACAGGCAAATCTGAAGGGGAGTAACGGACACTGCAAACAACCGCCTTATAGGAGATCAACCCCGACCCTCTTTTACTACTCTACCTAAGTGCAAGATAACAGGGTTGTTGATGTGGTTTGTGTCGAGCCGGAAAGACATTCATGCCAACACATGACCTCTGTGGTCAGTTATCACAATGATGCATGCTTATTGACATAAAGAATCCTTTTTGGTCGAAAACAGTAACAGTAACTTTTCAATTAGACTTAGTCCAATGATATTTGCAAATTATTTGTCTCCTGTGAGGGTTTTTTTCAGCAGGGATTCTGACCCAGGACCGTGAACTGAAGAGCATTTACACACTTGCACAAAATATGGGAATACTAACGAAGCATTCTGAGAGAATTGGCTGAGCTGCGCTTTTACATCTACATATTAATTATAAAAAAAGGGATAAAACAGTTTGTCATAATAATTACTTGCAAATACAGTTTGATTCAAGTCTGACTTGATAGCTTTGACCCAAGGGATTAAACATTTAGCGTTGCAGTTTAACTAAACCCCCGTAGAAGGCTTATTCATTATTTAAGTTATTCTGAAGTCAACTTGTTCTATGTCTCATTGAATTTCATTAGGAAAATAGACATCTTTTGTTTCTTCATTATTATTCTTGAAATGTGCAAAGACAGCAAGAGCTATAATAGTTTTTATAACATGGTAACACTTTGCTTTAACCCACATAGTCAGCATTTATGAGGAGTACATAAGCACTGAATGAATGATAATTTAGTTATAAGCAGATTTAAGTGTTTATTCATGTATTTCTCAACTACAGCTCCTCTTGTGGGCACCCATAAGTGGAGGCTGTGTAAACAGAGTAAAACACAGTCTTCACAGGAGAAGTTAGAATAGCTGACAAGTACTGTACATTAATAAACACTTAAAATGTCATTATATCTGCTTTCATTTATTAATTGTATATATAGTGCTTAGACATGCTAAATACTTTGGGGGGGGGGTGGATAAGCAAAGTGTTGCCAAAAATATTGTTCCTTTTCTTCCATATTTACCTAAATCAACCGCAATTGTTGTAGCAGTAATGAAATATCTTATAGCATCACTTGAAATGAATTTCCATGCAATCGTCTGACCACACAACAACCGATTTTAGCTTAATAAGCTGTATAAACAGTTTAAGAAACATTCACTGTCATGTAACATTGCTTGAAAAGAAAAAGGTGTTACTTTGTGGGAAAGTGATTGCTTTTTAGTTCAGTACAAGGATGGAGTATTAGACTTGTTAGATGATTAGACAGTTAGTGTTTCTCATTTCTTTTTTGAGGGGTGGGTCTGCCTCTCTTGTCAGAGCGATGGTGGAAGGTGGTGAGCTATTTGTGACGATCAGAATGGATAAGAGAGGAGTTCCACAGCACCTTCTCCTCACCCTGCTTCTCCCCCTTGTGAGTTAGACTGAGGGAGACACCTCATGCTCTCCTTCTGGTTTGCGCCTGCAAGCCAGCGTCTGCCCTCTGTGTCCCCCTCATTCTCCCATCCATCCATCGTCGCATGTATCTGGCTGACCCCCCCCCCCCCCCCCCCCCCCCCCCCCCCCGCCCCCCCCCCCCCCCGCCCAGCAGCTTCTCAGGCCCCCAGCAGTTTCTTAACAAGGTAGCCCGGCATGCTGTAGAGGAAGAGGCCCAGCATGATGAGCAGCAGTAGGGCCAGCACGATCTTGATGATCAGCCACTTGTAGCGGTTGCACACCAGGTAGCGGATGGCTTTCAGCGGGCTCAGGAACCACAGGAAGGTAGTGTCTGGGCGACTGGAGGGAGGGATGAAGTAACGAATTTGATGAAGAAGGCATGCAGTTGGATGGAGGAGGGAGTTAATGAAGGGGTGAGTGATGGGGAGAGAGAAACGGGATGAAACATGGGACGAGTAAGAGAGAGAGAGAGAGAGAGAGAGAGAGAGAAAGCTGGCATTAGCGGTTAGTAAGCTGCATTTATGAGTATTATCTTTCACTACAACATGCTCACAACATTTCTATCAACATAATGTTCGAGAGGACTAATAGATCACATCACAAAGTTAAAGATGAACAATAAAAAACATATGATGGATGGATGGTTGACCAACAGCTGCAACACTGATGTTTTTCCATGGCAGTTTGTTTCTGGCCATTTTGGTGCCTTTAACCAGGCGCACATCGCACCTCTGGGGGGATTGAGCTTAGTGATATCTTATCTTAGTAACAATTTAAATGTATTTTGTTTAATTCAACTTAACCTGTCACCCATCATGTCACACACAGTATTCCCATTAGTAGTTAATAGTTAAAAAAATAACATTCAGGATATGATATGTAAAATACTGATTCATAATCCTGTGTGATTAAAACAGTATTCAGTGACCACATATTTAACATATTACATATTTACTTAAATTCATCTTAATTTTTTATTATTTATTCCCCTAAAATGCACATTATTAAAGCAATTTACATATGAGACCTACAGCTCTGCATTTGAAATAAATAAATAAAACTTGCTTCACCACTCACAGTATGTCACAGTGTCCTTGTGTTTGTGAAGTGTTTTGTATGGGAGCGCTTAATTATTTGTTTGCATGTTGACTTATCATGTACATGTATGTAAAAGTACATATATGAGATAATATGGCAACTAAAATTGAAATGTAAAATGTAGGCAGCTCTGCTCTCATCACTCACTGGCCCTTGCCGTCACATCCTGAACAAACACTGCTTTTGCAATATTTTGTAGAGTCACAATTCTAAATTTAGACTGTGCATCTGAAATGAATTACATAAAATGTCCTCTCGAGGTGGCGCCTTATGCTGCGTTTATGTCACATTAGTGTTCATGTCAACATCCAAGTTGTAATTATGACTTGGAAACTCAGACCTTTCTGGGTGTTTCCATAAATCCGATCTGGCATACAAAAATCAAACAAACAAGGCTGCCTGTCACCTAAAGTCTGTCGTTCAATGTTTGTTCTTATATTTTATAATTACATAATATTATTATGAGTATTGTGTTATATTTTCAGTACACAGTATTTTTAATCCTCACACAACTGATATACAAACATCTTGTTTTGCCCAAAGATGCGAATGCTTGCAAGTTGCATGGAAATCTTTCCCATATCTACATCCATCCAATGTGACGTGAACTCGGCATTTGGTGGCTCTCCAATGTGTATAAACGACCCTTTGTGTTTCCATACCAAACAGTTGGTCACTTCTAAGATGGCAAAAGATATTGGCTTGCGCAAAAGGTTGAGACAAGAATACAGCAAAGGATACACAACAGAGACTATTCTATAGCTGAGACAACAGAGGAGAGCAAAGGGAGAGACTACAAAGAAACTGAGTTTTGGCGGGACAGGAGAGGAGGAGCTACAGGTACGACAGGAGAATCCAGGAAGCAAAGGGGTTAAATAAAGAAGCAGAGACAGCGAGGAGGGGGCGGAGGCTACCAGCTCATCAGGCCCCCAGTATCTTCTTGACCAGGTAGCCAGGGATTGAGTAGAGGAAGAGGCCCAGCATGAGCAGCAGCAGTATCAGGCCCAGGACCTTGAGGATCAGCCAGCGGTAGTTGTGCCAGATGAAGTAACGAATGGACTTCAGAGGGCCCAGAAACCACATAAGACTGGTGTCCGGGCGACTTTGCAAAAGGAGGTAGAGAGGGAAGAAAAGAAAGGAATGCAGATGGAGGGCAAAAACGGGGAGAAAGGGTAAGGAGAAAGGGGGAGTCACACGCAGAAAAGAGGGGAGGGGAGAGACAGAGGGAGACAGTTGAAGAGATGGTAGGAGGAGAAACGTGTGTGAAAGTGTAACAGAGGCCTTCTGACAGTGCAAAAAGCAGTGACAGGTTCAAACAAGACCAAATCACATATCATATAATCAAAATATTATATAATATAAGCCTGATTGGTGGTGATCTGTAACACAACATTTGATCTGCTGCTTTTTGCACTGAGAATGATTTTCCTGAAGAGGAGATTTAAGGGTCATGTCTGCACTTTTTTTCTTTCTTCACACAACCATTCTGAAATTATATTTGTGAAACAAGTGTGTCTGAGAAAGCTCGATTCTACATACACTGTGGATAAATATGTCAATGTCTTACTTTGGTTTCTCCAGTGGATCTGGCTCATTTCGTCCCAGTCCAACAGGACTTTTCTCCGCCTCTTCTGCTGTCACCAGATGAAGTTCAGCTTCTACCTTACCCTGCAATGACAAAATATGTTTAATAACACATCGACAACATTTATATTAATCAATCAGCTAGACACGTTGAGTCTAGGCATCTATATACAGATACCTGACTTTTGATCTTAACATATGGGATGTTAATATTATCTGTATAAAGGAATACAGTGGTTTCCCATAATTTTTGACCTCTCACATTGAAGTATTGTCTACCTGTGACTCCTCATTATAGGCTAACGCGTCAATGTGTACATAAGTTAGGAGCATTTAAACCAGTTTACCAGTTTTTTTTTTATTTGAAAGATTTTTAGAGCCCTGAAGAGGTACCATCACTTAGTAGTAGTTGTGGACCCCATGATACACACACAGAGAAAATGTATAAACTCATATTCAAATAATTGAACTAGAAAAGAGAAAAATAATAAAAGAGGCAATAGAATTGCACTAATAAAAATAAAGCCAAATAAGAAAATAAAAATATAAGCTCAAGAAATATATGCAGTTATTTACATATATACATACAAAACATATATACAATTTGTGTAATAAACAGTGTTTTACAAGTGTCTTAAATGGTGCCGCAAATAGAAGACTGCTATAATGGAAATGAGGGTAGTGTAAGTTAGAAGATCGTGACAAACAACAATTGGAGAAATCTGACAAAATTAATTTCTTTGGACCCTTTGGAATTTGCTTTGTAATAAGTTTTTCCTACATGTATTGCATGCTTTTATGTTAGGGTTAGTGTTTGCTTTACTGTTGAATTTATTTCAGCTTTTACTACGTTGAAGGTGGCTTTCTAACTATGTGGTGCCAAACTGCAGTTGTGACTTTGCTCATGCTCAGTATTTTGTGACTGACTTACCGTGAGCTCCATCTCATCGTTCTCATCTCGGGCTACAAACGGCCACCAGCCCTTGACCCTTTTTTGTTTGAAGATGGAAATGGTGGGCAGCTCCTGCTCATTTCGGATCATGTCAAGGGAACACTGCTTGGCGGTCTTGGCGCCACGAGGGAACCGGTTTAGGTCCAACTCAATCGCACCTGGGAGCAGTCAGACAATAAAGATGGTGATATTTTGGCATAATTTTTTTTGTGGTAAATCACATGAAAAGTTCCCATCAGTCCTCACCCAGAAAGTCATCAGCAGAGAAGTGGTCGGCGTCCCAGACCTGCAGCGTGAGGCGAGGAGGGATCTTATATTCAGTCTCATCCCAGGAGAACATGGACTCTTTCTTAGAGATGACGATCTTCTCCTCAGCCATGAGGTAATCGAAGGGGAAGACAAAGCGCCAGTTAAAGTTGCCCTCACCAGTCAGGGAGTGATAGTGCACATCTGTGTCCTGCTTGTCCTCCTGCTGTCCTTTCAGCCATCTGTGGGAAAGGCCACCGAGATCAGAGTGAGGTTGACCTTTAGGCTCATTGTTTGGTGGGATGAGTGCATAGATTTTATTGTTTAATTTTGTCAGTCATGCACTTCTAAGGGCTAACATGTAGGACATCGCAATTGTCTGTTAATTACTGTATATTAATTTGGTTGATTTAAACAAGAGCATAGGACATGTTAAATGTACCAGTTTGCTAACAAGAGAGATGATGGTTAATAGGTCAAAATCAAAACATATAATGTGGCTCCCCAAAAACAAACCAGATGTTGTTGAATGATACATAAAAATCTGATTTGATGTTGGAGCTTCACACTACTTTCAAAGCCATGCATACACAAAGCTCGCCAAAAATACCATAAATTAATATTATCTGAAATTTTCCTTAAAATAAACTTTCTATCTTTCAGTGTCTGGACGCAGATAGCACAAGGTCAAAGCCTGTGCTCTTTCAGTAACAGTTGAGTGAGTCTGGCTTCCTAAGTGAGGAGGAACAGGAGGGAAGCTGCAGTCTCAGTTCTCAAAACGCAACTGAAAATATGAAAAAAAAAAAAAAAACACTGACAACAAGGGAATGTCAGCATAGAAAGTCTTAGTAAATCCTAAAAAATGTGAGGGAATATGCTATGTTTTGGTAACTGAGATGCACTGGCATAATTTAGGCTGGGATTAAGGTGAGAAAGTATTGGGAAGTTTCAGCTTGCGGACGCAATGTCACTAAAACATGCATGATCACACGTGATCACTGTATCACAACACTGGACCCATCTGAAACAACCCCTTCCACCTGTCTTCACTGAAAATGCAGACAATTGTGCAAGCCACCTAACTGTACAGCACTGAATATAGGTCTTGATTTCTAGCATATAACATCCTCCAAGTATTTAGGGTTGTTTGAGGATGGCCCCCCGTTTGTTACAGTACACTCCTGAGGTGACATACCCTCGTCGGCTGAGGGAGAAGTGTTTTTGGTTAAGAGATGCAGGAGTGAAGAGGCTCCGCAAAACACTGACATTAAGAACTTTTAAAAGGAATAAAATTTCAAACTCATTATTGACCTTTTTCATTGTAGAAAAAAGCACAGGTACAATTAAAAACATAAATAATGGCTGCATTATATTTCAGTGTCCGTTCCAAGGAACTGGTATTATTGTGCTTGCTGTGCTGCCATAGCTTATTGGGACACTTAATAGAATGAGACACTATTAATGTTATTAGTTTCACCAGTGCTTTTTCTACCATGGGTATAGTAACATTACGCCTCCATCTTGTGAATATTTGCCACGTCTTCTATCACTTTAATTATAGTTCATAAGATAAATTAATTCAGGCACGCATTCCTTGTTTTGGTGCAACTTCCTTGCCAATACTACACCACTAGACTGCAAACTACAGCATTGCTCTCGGACTGCTTATATTTTGTAATCATATTAGTTCATTGTTTATTTTTTATCCACATCTGAACAACACCACATTATTTGTTGTGAGTTCGGTGTAAGGCAATTTCATTGGTTGGAAAGCTAATTTAGTTGCACCTTATAACAAGTCAAAATGTTTGCCACGAAGAAGGTCCAGTATTGGGACCAGGCTGCAACATGACAATGCTATTAAAAACACTGGAGCTCTGTCGCATTGCCATGCATATTTTTTTCTTATTTACATGCAAGAGGCTCCAAACATTTAAATACATTTTTTAAACAATTTTAAAAATTACAAAATACATTACAATTACATTCTTTATATAAAGTAAGTTCCAGTCAAATCTACAATACAGGACCAAACCACGAACCTTTGAACAAAACATATAGCAAAACATTTAAAGTATAAAAGCACTCTTGACATTGGAAATAGTAGTTTGACAAAAAAAATGAAAAGAAAATGCTAGTTTGACCAAAAAAATTAAAATGGTAGTTTAAAAAAGATAAAACAAAATCCTACTTTGACAAAAAAGAAAATTGTAGTTTTCAAAAAAAAGAAGAAAATTGAGCAAACTCCATCCACTGATTACATAACACCATGAGATAAAAGCTCCTTTTTTGTTAAACATATCTGAAGTTGACAAAACTACAACAACTGAACAGTTTAGCTCAGTTTAGATCTTTATTGTCTTAAAAGAGGAATTTCTTTTAATAGCAAGGCAGCATAAAAACAAAAACACAAAACACACCAAAAATACTTCATCAGCAGATAGAGTTGCTCATTTGAATTGTCATGATAATATAGATGTTCCTCTGAGCACTTCGTGTCCATGTTAGCTAAAAGGTTTCTGCTGTTTCCAAGGTCATGAACGAACTTTCAATCTCAACAATCTCAGCGTATCTGTGAATTTTTGCTGTGATTGTTTTGGCATATATACAAGAAGTACAATTATATTTTTGTTCAAGTTGTTTATGTGGTTTGATCCTGATTTAACTCATTTTTGAGTGGGCAATAGTTTTCAGCGTGCTTTTTGGAGAGTTTAAAACAAGCGAGGTTTCGTGCCGGATGGAGAGTTGCGACAGGAAGTGGGAAAGGGGAGAAGGAAATGACATCAGTGCTTCAGGAAGGAGTAAGGGAGGTTGTTGTACGAGCCATGCGATGGAGTCGTTTGTGTTTACCCCCTGACATAGATGTCAGACATCTTCTCTCCTGTCATGAAAGCATCGTCCTCTAGAATTACGTCATCAGTGTTCCAAATAACAACACGAAGCTCAAAGCTAGACACCAGCACAGCATTGCCCAGAGGAGAGAGAGAGGACGACAGAGAGACAGACAGAAGACACACCACAAACACAAAGACAGACGCGACAAACGACACAAGAAAACGCACACAGAAAAAAATGGAAACAAAACAAACAAAAAAAACAATGATTAACTGCAACAAAAAAAAAGTCCACACACAGCTCACACCCACGGGACAAGGCTTGGTCGCCACGTCCCTCTGTACCTACCCCCTGACAAATATGTCACTGGACTTTTCCCCAGTGAAGTAATCATCGTCCTCCAGTATTACTTCGTCTGTATTCCAAATAATCACCCTGAGCTCATATCTGGTAAGGGGAGGAGGAAGGAACACATACACACACAGTTGGACTTATATATGACAGTACATAGAGAGCTAACTAGTCAAACAGACTCACCATCACTTAACCTCGGGATAGAACTATAAATAGTCTGTTGAAAAAACTTTGAATGTAATTAACAAATGTTCCCCATAAAATTTGCATAGGATTCAATTATTTTTCATCATATTCAGACTGATATTTGTCTTATTTGCTCTGCGCCTACCTCTTTGGTTTCCGTGGTGATATGTCAATCGCAGGTCCAGGAGCAGGCATGTCCATAGGAAACATGTCCACCCACATCTCAATACGGCCCTTTATATGCACAGAGGTAAAGGAACCGCTTAACTACTGTATGATTTCAATCTGTTTCATGACTATAGACAAATGGTGGGCTCTTTCCTACCTGTTCGATGCCGGGCTTGTCGGGGTTCAGCAGTGGTCTGGTCTCCACGTGTTCAGGGACGAGCTTGCAGCCCACCCTCGGGATCTCCTCCCAGTGGTTCAGCACTGTCAGGGCCAAATGCTCCTCAGTCTGCTTCTTCAGACCTGGAATATCGACACAAGCAAAAGGAGATAAAGAAGGGAAGGGACATGCAAAACAGCTGTACCAGTTTTATCTATATATTATATTTATTTATAGCCCGATCTTAATGTAAACAAATGAGATTACTGCTAAAATGATTGGCAGCATCTGATGACCTTTATGTCATATCAACATCTCACCAGACGTGCTGGCATCCTCAGTAGACGACCAGATTTAGCCAAAAGGTCCTCTTAATGTGCAGTTCTACTCCTGTCTACTCTACCTTGATTATAGCACTGAGCTGGATCTCATGGGAAATATGTTTGATTGTGTGAGGGATATTGCTTTTTTTTAACTTTTCTTTGCAACAAAAAACCAAAACAAAGATTGCGGTAGAGGTACTCACAACTTCAACACTGTCACTACTTTGACACTTTCTACTTTGACTACTAATCACCTGTATATATGGTTTTACAGTCGTTATCACAGTTACTTTGATGGTTAAGTAATGATTGATACGAAAAAAAATACAGCCACACCATTTTCATCCTCGATCTCTGTAGGCCCCAGGAAGATTCGATTTGCCACCTTGACTTTGCCTCCCGGCCCATAATGGGGTCCATCGATCTTGCCTTCCTTACAGAGCTTCATCAGGATCTGACTGGGCTTCATAGGGTCCCGCCAAATATTGTATCCATGGCTAACATCAATAGATAACAAAGTGGTGTGGTGCATGCAGAAAGTTATAATTCATAAAGCAAATACAGGTGTTGGGTTAAAACATGTAAAGGATAAAAACACATGGGCGCTCACACAGAGTAGCTGGATGAAATGCCACAGGTGGCTCTGTATTTGCTGTAGAAACGATTCTCCAGGTCAATCTTTGTCTCTCCAATCAGGTCATCGGTGCCGACCAGGTCCCAGTCGTACACGGACACCGTCAGCATGGACTCCATGGGGAAAGTGGCCTCGATTTCAAATGATCTGAGTACAGACAAGTGGGGAATCAACAGAACAAGTCGAGAACAAGAATGACGAGTTAAGAAGGGCAACACATTCAGGTTCATTCAAGATATTGCTAATTTTAATCAGTTAACAAAATGCAAATATGACTTATTTCCCCACTTGACAAATTTCTTTCTCCTTTTCTACAACATATGACAAGGAACTAAAACTAAATTAACTTAATGAATAAATAAAGCTTTCTCTCAACTTACTTGCCAAACACAGGATTGAGCTGTTTGGAGATGTAGTTCTCTTTGTCCTTGACCTCTGACTTTCCCAGCTTGATGATAACGTATGGATCGGCCTTCCCATTGATATCTGCAGGATGAAGATCTGTAGCCTGCGGCACAGGAAAACAGAATAGAGCAAAATTAGCGAGTATATTTATTTAATTCTGTTTATTTTGATTGTGTTTAGAGTTTAACTGCAGCATGGATTTCAATGGGAAAGAGGTCACTCACCCTAACCACATAGACACGGACAAGGACATTAATTGGATCGTTGTGTGGAATGCTCTGGAACATGCCCATGTTAGGATCAAATCCTGCCTCTCTCGTGATCTCCTCAGACAGCGGTAGCTTGTACATACACAAGGATCCCTGGGACACAGAGAAAAACAACAGTTTAAAAAAGAAGTGATTTTGCACTGCGACTTATTTTTCGGTCAGCCAGCGTAGGTTGGGACGTACTTGTTTTATCTCAGTGTTTTCCCACCTTGAATCTGCCAACAATCCTGTCGTCATCCAGAGCATGTTCATCATCATCCCCAGCCTTCCCTCTGTATAAGTTGAAAGTGTGGAGCCAGTCTTCAAAGTTGCCGTACTCACTCTCCAGCTCCTTGTTGTACACCTACATATCACCAAACACATTAAGTGTTTGGATCTGCATGTACAGTACTGTGTGTTAGTTCATTGTTGTGTCTTAGTGGGAGCGACATACTCACCAACAGCTCGTCCACTTTTGCTTTCACCGGTCGTTTCTCAGAGCCGTCCACAGCCTGACCCTTCTTCTTGTCCTTGGAGCTCTTCTTCTCTTTGCTCTTTTCCCTTGTCTTGGAGCCTTTCATAAGAAGGTCATTAGGTTTGATATCTGATTGGAGGGGTGAGTGGAAGTGGACGTGGACAAAGTAGGGTTGGAGTCATGAAGATGGGTGGCAGGGTTGCACACAGCACTACACACGTGTCGTTCAACATGAAAGCTGACAGTTCTGTTTATTGTTGTAAGTTTCCCCGAAATCATGTTGGAAATGTAGTCAAATGTTCTTACACTAGAAAGGCACTCCAAGAATCAAAAACACCACAAAATATTAAAGACATCACTGTTGGGTTTAGTTACCCTTGGCAAAAAAATGCACTACTGACTATGCTTAACTTCACCCGGTAATGTTGAGTGTCAGAGGTGACAAAGAGTTGAAACGTTCAAGGACCCCGGTGTTAAGTTACTGTTACATGTTATTAAAAGTGTGATGTAGCATCAATAAATTATTACAACAGAGACCACTGCGTAACATTGGAAATGTAGTTTAAATTTACACCATTTATTCTTACACTACATGTACCACCTTTATAAGTTTTATGCTGCATGGATTACACTCATATTAGTGCAGACGTAGTTTAATTCGGTGCGTTTCAGCAAACTTTCATGTGTACTACAGAGCTGGGCGATCATGTAGGAAATGATCATGAATGTGATAATGTTTGACTCATGTTCAAAGCATGGATGAAGGATTAAACCATGGAAGGAGACAGATGACAGACAGATGTGCTAGAACTCACATCTCAGACCAAAGCTCAGTCAGTTACAGTCTGAAATCACTGCTCTCTTTATAATAAAAGCTCATAGGTTCGCTGCTTGCGCTTCCTATTGACTTTTGTTTTGTTTGTTATATTGCTTTTATTGTTTAGTATCTGTTTTTGTTGTTGTATTTCATTTGCTCTTTACATGCTGTGTTCTATTATTTTTGTATTAACCGCGAAGCACTTTGAAACTTTGAAGCTGTTTTGGAAAGTGCTATATAAATAATGCTTGCTTGCATAATTAATAGAGTGAGCAGTAAATTCAGATATCAGACATTTATGAATCATCGTCATTTTGAGTCATCACGGTCAGCTGTAATTTTTACACTATAAACTGGTTCTAGCAGGTTTTTTCAGACATAAAAAGTGACAAAATAAAGTACAGCAGTAAGCATGCATACTAAAAATGGTTGATTTTTGAGCAGACTGTTGATGGACACTATTCTCCCATAATGCAATGCAAAAAGGAAATGCAGGAACATCTCATGGTTAAAAAAAATCAGTAGTGAGTGGTGGCTTTTTAAAATCTGTGTGTATTGTAAAAATACATTTTTTCAACTTCCAAAGTTGTTTGATATGATCGCATATACTGTTACTATAAAACAGTGAAGTATGTGGATATTGACATATTCATTTAAAAGGAAATCAAAGCAGCAGATATTTAGGCACACTGGCAGGAAGTCCAGCTGATTTCGTGGAGTTCAATACCTGCTCCCTCTGCAGCTATCTCCAGGTCCTCTCTCTCTTCCGCCTCTGCCTGTGCTACCTCCTGGGCTCTGAGGGTCTGGAAAACCAGGCAAGAAAATGATGTCAGTCTAATAGGACTTCAGGTGAGAGAGAAATCAAAAAAACATGTGAAGATGTAAATAGAGTAGACAAGAATAGAACAGACAAACCTCCTTCAGCGTTTCTATTGAGGCAAAATATTTGGACCACCAGTCCAGCACTCTCTCATCTGTCTCATCCTCTTCCTCTGCCCCTCCCTTCTTTTTCTTCTTCTTCTTCTTTTTCTCTTTGTCAATCTCCTCCTCAGTCTGTTAAAACAGTTCAGACACTTGTGCACAGTGTTTCTCATTAGCTCCGTTTTTATTCATAATGATGTAATAATCATTTAACTTTAGCCCATATTTTCATTGCCAAATCTCTATAGGAACGATTACTTACCATGTCAACTTTTACAACAGCATCAGACGTCTATGATAGGGGCCGTTACATAAAACAACACAAGGATTAATACACACAATGAATGATGCAGGTAGGAGCGGCACATGTACAGAGGCAGGTAAAAAGACAGAACATAAAGCAGTGATAAGATTCACAGCATTTACATAAACATGCACATTGTACAACAGGAATTAGCAGGCAATGGTCTACAGTGCATATACTCAAAGAAAAGCTTACAGCGTCTAACTTGACGACTGTGTCCATCTTTCGGACCAGAGGCTCTGTGTCCATGTTGACGATGATGTCACCTGCGGGGCGAGAGAGGGTGCGAGAGGAAAGGCTGGGTGAGGAGCGAGGCTGGGAGCCGCCGTTGGCAAGGACCATGTAGCCATTCATTAGCTTAGCTGGAGCGGGGCCAAAATGGCAAAGATGGCAGGCGTCATGAGAGGACAGGAGAGCCGAGGACATGCAAGAGAGAGAAAAGACAACAGATGGCAAGAACAGACAGGCAGGAAAAAGAGGTCAAGGCACAGAGCAAGCAGAGAAATCAGCAAAGTTAATAAAGAATGAACATTCATTCTTTAGTGACCAGAGAACTGGATCAGTCGCATTTTAATGTAATTCTTAAAGTCTTAAACCTTCCTTGAAGTACAGTATACCGTTATTGTCTAAACCTTCTTGGAAGCCTGTCCAATGGGCAATTTGAAAAAGTTAAAACAAAGTCTAAAGTTTATTTGCACAGTGTAAACCCACAGGTCTATTCAAGAAGTAAAGGAAAACCAGAACTGGCAAAGAAGTAAACAAAAGAATGCCCTCTACATGTTTATGAATTTGCTATTGATTGCTGTTTACATTTGAAATATGTATTATATGTATAAGTCTGAGTGTAAAATGTATAAATGTAATGCCAATGTCAGGCTGTCTTTCTTAATGGCAATACATTGGTAAACATTAACACGACTGTACATGTGTCTGATTCCCCAAAACAAAAGCAGGAAAAAGGAGGCAGTCCAGTGGTGAAAAAAGAAATAGAATCTCCTCATGTCTTGATCATTTTGAATTTCATTTGAAACTAATGGGCTGATGAAACTGCAGATGTGTTTTAGCTTGGAGCCTTCATCAGGGCATACTGTTTGTGATAGCATGTTCATGAGCTGTCTTTTGAAAAGAGACAGCTCATGCACATGCTGTCTCATCATCAAACAGAAACGCAGTGCTACTGCTCCTAACACCCACAGTTAGTAGGCTCGTTGCTAACAATAATATATCACAATAATATCAGTATAACCCTTCACATTAGTGTTAGCACCTGCAGTGGCCCAGTTGTTGGAGGATTTGTCTGGGGTGCTGTAGATGAAACGTCTCAGACTGGTGACAGCATGGGACCCCACCAGGATGTATCGGCCAAATGCCCGGCAGTCCACCACCCGGATGTTGAGAGGAGGGTGGAGAAGCTCATTCTCTGGAAGGTCCTGAGGACATAATTAAGACATGCAGTTGGTGCAGTGAAGCAAAGGCAGAAGTTTACACCATGCCTACATATTATTCTTGCAATAAGTAACACTTATCCAAAAGAGTTCAGTGAAGTAAAGACAAGCAGACCGATTTCAAGTGAAGTTTCATGTTTATTTCAAGGGGCTGGATATAATATCTAAGATCCAAATTTCAAATGGTCTAAATATCAAATGGACAGCTGCACTTACCACCTCAAACCATTTAACCAGGGTGCTGAAGTTGGGGTTTTTCTTGTAGTTCTGGATGAGGACAGACTGCACACCTCTCCCTGCACACTCTATGTCCACACGGGGACGATCCACCTGAGCCAAGTTAATTCTCTTCAGATCCCTTAAGCCCCAGAACAAAACCTGAACCAGAGAACAAAAAACATGAGTAGGGGAATCTCTAGAGCTCAAAAACAGAGCTGGTTGTTAGAATGTCACCTCAATGCGGTAGCGACTCAGGATGGGTCGGATGCCCAGCGGCACAGGCAGAATGGGTCCACGCTCCGAGTCTGTCGGCCCTTCAAGGGGAGGAAGATCGGCCCTCCCACCTTGACCGATCTAATTAAAGAGGGGACATGGGAAGTACTCTAAACGTGAGAGTAACAGGTTGCAATGCTTCTGTGATTTATGCATTGTACTACAGCATTAACACCATACCAGATTTATTTCCTACAGTCCTAATATTTGTACAGAGTCTTTCTTTGCTTAGTGTGAGTTCAGAGAAGGCAGAGGTTAATGTCATGTTGGTAGAGATAAAAAGCTTTTTCAGTACAAACACTGACAACAGAATGACCAAAGAGTAAGACAAAATAGGATGAAAAGAAAGAATGAAAGAAAAGAGCACCTTTATTTGAGGAACAGCAAAGTTATGGACAGCAATCAAGGCTCGCCTAATCGACTCCTCATCGAAAGGTATCTGTGGGCAGCAGGAGGAGGCATAGGAAGGAGTAAGAAACAGGGAAAATGGATATTTCACAGGTGAAAGGAGAAAAAATGTATATGCTCATGGATGGAAGAGAAGTGTGGTGGGATGATGGCAGAGGAAACAAGAGAGAAAATGGAGTTATAATTATTTAAAGGGGGAAAGGGAAAGAAGATATGCATGGTGGCAAAGAATAAGATTTGAGTTTTACATGAAGAGACATGTACAAAGAGAAAGAAAACCCCTATGTTTGCTATTTTTCCATGATCTTTTGTGCATGATCCATATGATTACTTAATGATTCTTCCGTTTCCATCCCTCATTCCTCTTTACTATAACTGTACAAAAGTGTCATGCAATCTCTCCAGAAGGAGACCCTATGGAGTTGCATGTGTGTGCACATGTAAAAAGCATTCGTTCATTCATTCATGTGTGTTTACGTATCTGTGTTCTTGCATAATTTATGTTACCTGCAGCAGCTCAAAGGCAGCCAGCAGCTCCCCGGCAGTGCAGTTCCCTCTGTAAACCTGGTAGTACTCCAGCTGGGGTGGGAACCTCGGGGGGCCGTAGTGCTCGTCACACATCTTGATGGTGGGCTTCGCAAACGTCCGGCCTATGAACTCCGCCTTGCCCTACATACATTGTGACAGCAGGCAGTTTGGACAGTCAGGGGACAAGGGAAGGGAGTTAGACATGGGCGTGTGTGGTGCAGTTTCCACGGCAGCCACTCGGTGTCAGTATTGGTCAAAGTGGTTGAAAGTCTTAAAAATGTGAAACAGCAAATGTCTTACAGTATATAATACAAACGACACCCTCACTAAAGATCATAGTGTGATATAACAAACATAGATGTAGTCATTAAATAGATATATAAATTAGCATTTTTTAAAAACCTTTCTTCGTTTCATGATTGAGTATTGGGAGCAAGATTTTCTACACTGCGCCACTGCTCCTACTACAACCAGTTTTTCCAAAGCTTTTCCAGAGCTCATCTGCAGCTAGATGAACCAAATAATTCATGTTACATCAGCTAACAGCCATCAGTCACTATGAGAACTTTAAACTCAACACATTCTTTCACACTCTGTTTAGCCAGCACAGAGTGATCACGGACAGAGTTTATGTGAAGGACAGAGTGGAGTGAAACAAGGGTGGACAGACAGGCAGAACATGAGGGAAGGAGAAGCAAAGCACATTTATTAGCACAAACTGAATCCTGTGTAACGAGCATTGATCAGTCTATTAATGTGCCCCTCAATGATGCATCCATTCATTCACATGGAGTAAGACCCTACCACAGTGTCCTGGTCGTAGATTTCAACCACAATGATTGGTGGGTCGTCCCTCAGCTCACTGGCCTCCCCAAAGAGCTCCACATCGTCAAACACCAGCAGCTGGTCCCATGTAGGGCAAAGAGTCTCGCTCAGGACCTGCAGCACACACACACATATTACCTCAGTTTACACACACATCACATCAGTGATACAAATACTCACACAGTTGCTCTCTCTCGCTCACCGTTAATAAACACACACACAGTTTATTCATCTACACACCCTGATGGCCATACCTCAGTAACCTGGCTGTGTGTGGAGAAGAAGACCCGAGCGAAGGGATCTGAAAGGCCACTGCTGTCAGCAGCAAACAGACTGCGGGCCTGGTACATGTGCGCTCTCAGCTGAAACACCTGCTTCACTATTGGACACACACGCGTGCATACATCACATCATATTATTTGACAATCAATCCCTTTGTTAGCGGTCTTATACTAAAGTTATAAAAGTGAACGACAAAGTAAAAGCAATCAATAGAAGTCAAATGTCTACTTCTGAGTGAGTTTGATTTTGAGTGTTTAGCCTCTAAATGATTTTAGAGTTCAAACTTAATGGTAAATCAAGAGAAAACCTAATGCTGAGGGGACTCAGCTGCCCACATGTGCTCACATTTTTAGCGTGTACTTACTGTTGTAGACGAGACTGATGGGGGGGACAGACTGAAGGCCGGGGCCCATTTTAGAAGCTTTGATCTCTTCAAAACCATTAGGAAGACCATTGAGGAAGTCCTTCCTTTGCTTGTTGAGGCCAAGCCACAGATACAACTCCAGCTTAGCCTGAACTGTCCAGCCTGCATGACCAAACCCCTTCTTACCAGGCAGCTGTGGACACAGATTACAACAGCAGGGTTCTGAATAATTGTGAAGAGTTCGATTTAAAAAGAAAGAATAAACTGTTGGGAAAAACAAAGGAAAGTATGTATTACATCCTCTCTTTGGTAGAGTCGATCATCAAGCATTATGCAGACAACGCTGCAACATGGCCCAATTCATACATATTAAGTTGCCACCTGATTTTCTTTGTAAGCAGCTGTTACAGATAATGCTGTATCTTGTATCTTGACTATTTACCACTACTGATCATTTCACAGTAAATTGAGCACATGGCTTCACAGAATAATTACAGGTCTTGGATTTAAGATGGTTGAAAATCAGCAAAGTGTGTTTTAATGAGACAAGCGAACAGTGTTTGACTAAGAGAGGGGCGGGAAGAGATGATTGTACCTTGAGGAAGACAGCTTTGACTTTGCCGCAGTCTTTTCCTGTTTCCTCATCAACTATGGAGTAGAGAATGTCTTTGGAAGGAATCCGGGCATAGGCGATGCGCTTGTTGTTGCTCATCATCCAGATAAAAACATCTGGAATGCTGTGCTGAGGCTGAACAAGATAAATATACAGGATTGATCATGTACTTTTACTGTATATACTGTAAAATGTTTATATACTGTATATTCATTCTGCATTAATAGTTTTATGCACAAACAAGTTACACAGGACTAAATCTGCACCTCATCAGCGAGGAAACGGAGCTTCTGCAGGAAGTTCTGCACCAGCTTGAGTTTTTCTTTCACTGTGTTTTTCTTCACCTGAGTCCGGATCATCTTGGCCTGCTGGCCCATGCTGTCCTGCAGGAAGAGAGATAAGTGATAATGAAGCATACTAACAGAGGGGCATTGCACCTTACACATATACATACTGTGTACACATGCACACATCGTAGCTGGGTGTCTATTCATATTCAATTTAACCAACTGCATGCAAGTGGATTTTCTTTAAAATATATAAAACGTTTTAGAGACTCTTGGTTTAAACTATAAAGAAATTACTGAGACCACTAAACCTTGCACATTGCTTTTTTATGGAGTACCTGCACATCCTCCACACACATGACTTTTCCCACCATAAATCTTTCTCATGTTTTTTTTTTCAAAACAAGTTTGTGTTCTCCTGCAATACTTTTGCTTTCCATTGCAGTTTTCACATTCCCTCACGCCCAGTGGTGTGGTGCAGCTACAGGCAAGTATGCAATACAGTCATTTCATTTCTTTCTTACAGTGTGCTTTAAGTACACATACTGCTGATGCATATACCTGTTCAAACACTGGACCTTATTCATCAGCCACCACTAAAACCCAGCTTACACTGCTTTTGTTTTTCTACACAACACTTTGCATTGCCCTTTTCATTTTCTATTGAAATCAAAAGTCTATTTGTAATCAAATACAAACATGAATCAGAGGGAATATGAAACAGTTCTTTGAATGAGATATTGGAAATGCATGCAAATGTATATAGCACGGAATTTGTCAAAGGAGTGAAAATGTATTTCAAAAATTATTATCAATTTCTGGGTGGTGCCTTTACAGCACTCCACACTATTTACTCATTAAGAGATTGAGATTACTGACTGAACCGCAGACAAATTGATGCCATTTTTCACAGCTTCATCTTCCTATCTATCACTCACTCCACTTCCTTCCTTCTGAGAAACATAAATCATACCATCTCTCTCATGCAGGACTTCAGCCGTTCTCGATCCAGTTTGGTTCGGCCTGCCTGGTTCACATCCTTGTTAGCCAGAGTCACAAACCGACTGGGAATAACCAGAAAATACAGAGGATGAAACATGAATGTGGCTCGACTTTTTACATACTGATAAATTAACAATAAACACACTGCTGGTTTCTTTCACCATTAAATTGTCATTGAAAGAAGGCTGCTAGCGGGCTTTAATGTGCATGTTTGAGAAGTCTTAAACAACACTAAAGTTTTAGGTCTTATAGCAGGTTTACAGCTTTCTGTATCAGGAGAAACTCTCTGGATCTTTACTGACCGCTGAGTCACAATGCCAGTTTTAATACGAGACCACGTCAAATTCTTATGTAGCTTGCCTGCAGCCGACGCTGAGCTCCTCCAACACTCCCCTGAGTCTGCGTTCTGGAAAAGCCTTCTCTGTCTTAATGATCTCCTGAACGTCATTTAAACCCTCTTCCTGTTGAAAAAAAAAAATACTCATATACTCAAAATACTCATAACCATATGCAAAACCTCTTTTACGAATGTACCTTATCTATATACACATACTGCCATGTAATTGATACTATAGCTTTTATAAGAACAATGCAATTTATATTGTTATTATTCCTATCCCGTATTTGTCATAATTTTTCTACTTTGTGATTTGTTTATTCATTTTATAAATGGTTATTTTCCCATCTTATTAACCATGCTAGTGATGTGGTTTTGGGGATAGCAACATTGGTCAGTTTAAAATATTGGATGGATTATCATGAAATTTTGTAGAAACATTCAAAGTCCCCAAAGGAGGAAGCCTACCGACTTGGGTGGTTCCCTGACTTTTCCTCTAGTGCCACCATGAGGTTAACATCTGTAGTTAAGAGTATAATATCTTGACAGCTGTCAGATGGATTGCCATGAAATTTATCATTTATGTTCCCCTCGACATGAATTGTAATAACTGTGGTGATCCCCCAACTTTTCATTTAGCACCATTATCAGGTCAACTTTTTTAAAATTTTCCCAATACTTTGGTTTATGACTAGATGCAAAACTGCATGTTAGCATGCTGACATTAGCATTTAGTTCAAAGCACCGCTGTGCCTGAGGACAGCCTCACAGAACTACTAGCGTGGCTCTGTATATTCTTAGCCTTGTTATCATCTGCTACAGAATATCAGAGTTAAGCCAATCCAGCCACCTGAGCTGACCTTTGCACATTGTGAAGGAAGGTGTACACTGACCAGTTTGTCAGCGATCTTGTCCATCATGTTGGAGTTGTAAAGTCGTCTTCTCTGGTCCTGCCACCAGCTTTTGATGTAGACACATGGCTTCTTCTCGAAGTAGGGAAGATGGAAGTAATTCCTGACGAAACAAACAAAATAACAGTCCACAGTCAAACCCTGAATTGTTACATACTAAATGCTAGCTTAACCTGAATGTGTAAAGGATTGTGCAATTACTACTCTTAATACAGCTAATCATTGCCAGCAGTCTGCTTCTGGCTGAGAAACACTGTGCTATCTCTGATAATTATAAAGTACTTAACAAACTGATTTCGACCCCTTGACCTTGCCCCTGTGACCTTTGACACCTGACCTGTCGGTGATGACGGGCTTCATTATAGGAGTGGAGGAGACGGAGACCAGGTCCCCATCCTCGTCCGCCTCGTCCTCACTGGAGTTTTGGATGAGCTCGTTCTCCTCTTCTTCATTTTCTCCATCTTTCTTCCTTTTCTTTGCTGATGAAGGCTTGCTTACACCATCTATCTGGTTGCCATAGTTTCCTGGGAGAACATCCCACATTGTTACGGACTGTACTTGGTTAAGGTAGCTATTGATTGTTTTGGTACACTGTCACATCCCTCTGTTATATTGTAAACTTAGGGCAAACAGGTCAACGTTAACAAGATCAAGAAAAAGTTTATTTACCTATTGTGATTTCAAAACTTATCGCTTTGTCGCCAATCTTCCTGTCAATCATGGTGGCCTCCAGGAAGGAACCAAAGAGGAAGAACTCATCTATTTTCCCAGTGGCACTCTGATGGAGTGACGAGAATGGCAATAAAGAAAAAGTTAAACATTTTATTGGACTGAAGTGCATTCATTTTATTATAAAGTCTGTGGAAGAAAAACTGCTTTTCTGTCATTAACTACACATAACAGCTACCTTCCTCCTCTCTGAGTAGTTTTAACCATTTATGTAGTTGTTATTAAAATATGAATTATTCATTATTATATTATAAAGTATTATAAAAAAATAAAACAAGACAAAACCAAACAAAGTTGCCAGAGTAGCAACCATGCAAGTCTAGATATGCTGTATCTCCAGTGTCCATAGCCATCGTGATGGAAATGTCCATTCAGGCTGAAATGGTCACAGTCTGGGGATGTACAATGAGTATGATTCAAAGGGTAGTTTAAATAAACCACACATTAAGCAAAACCCTAAAGGGGCCCATAAAAAACATACACTATTTAGTTGCAGCCGATTCACTTTGCTTTCTGATATAATCTATAAATAATTATATTAAGTAATAATTAATATTTATTCAGAAATGTTTTTACTTTAGGGCAAGCCCAGAAAACATGTCAAAAATAGCTAAAATAAACAGGAATATTATGTTAAGTCTAGTTTGAAACATTTATGTGATGCATGACAATAAACTGTCCTAGCAGCGTTAACAGAACCATCTGTGATTGCGGCACTGTTTCTCAGCTCAATCAGGATTAGTCTCTACAAGAACTTAACCAAATATGACAACCCCATATGAACCACAGCCGGCTTGCAATCTTCCGGATATGAAAGACAATATTTTTTTATCTCCAAAGTCAGTTATTGGCCTTTCCTGTTCTCAGAAATTAGGTTGACAAATGGACATTCCTGTGAATGATCCAAAAGCATTGATGAACGCATTCTACTTTGTGTTATAGATGACAAATGATGAGGCAGACCAATCTCATGTTCAATATTTAGAGTGAAGATAAATGAGTCCCTTTACGGCTTTTATTTGATTAGCATTATTTCCTTAAATTAGTAATCTGTCTCTCCTTCAAAACAAAGTACTTGACAACTGGCACAGACTCATGCTGGCATGAATGACTACGGTTCCCAGAGGACTTTACAACAGCCAAGAATGTGAATAGCTGGCAAGCTTGCACCGAAGCAGAGCATCTAATGTTTCTGATTTCCCTGATGGGCAGTTAACTACACACGCGCCAATACAATGGTGGATTGGAGCATCACACTGTTTATTGTGGGTCAGGAGTTCAGGAGAGGTCAAACAGCATGTTGTTCTCATGGATCACAGGTCAGGGAAACAGCTTTAAGATAAGTTTGTTTTCGGTAATGCAGTTGGAGGGACATTTTATGTGAAGGGATGTCCGAGTACTGAGTACTTCACATAAAGTCAGTCGGGTCTTCTCACCTCTGAGATGTTGGAGACACTCTCCACTTGCACATCAGTGGAGCTTATGATCTCAGGTGAAGTGGTGTCCAGGATCTCCACAGCGATGGAGAGCAGGAGACGGGCTCTGAAGGACACGCCTTCTCCAAGACCCTCATTCAGGTCCTGGTGCTCGTCCATCAGAGTGTACTGACGGGTGGAACCATACATGTTGGCCCAAGCTGGGCCCAGTGTGGGCAGGAACCCTGGACATTCAGGAGGAGATGTAGGAGATGACATGGTAATCCAGAAGATTTTTATTTTTCTTTTTCAATATTCTATTCTATTTAAGGTATTTCAAAGTATCTACATCCTTCAACCCGTTCCCAAAAAGCCAGAAAGTGAACAATTCATATTAGCCTATGACAACCACAATCCTTACAGAAAGGACAGTTTCATATCCTTATCGGAGTTTAGATTCCATATCTTTGTCCAGACGATGTAAAATCCAAATCTCGTTGAACATTACATTTTAATTCTTTAAAGCGTATTACATAATTGACTATATTGTAAGCTCATTGCTGTGCTCTTGCTCCAATTCATTTAGCAGAGATCACTTGTAAATGGACATGTGTTTTCTTTGTGTATTATTTGTATTGATTATATGATCAGTCATAATAAAATTCATTGGTCATGCTCACCATTTTCCCCTCTATTTATAAAAAGGAACTCTGCAAGGAATTTTCTCTGGAAATTGGCAAAATTCATCATAATGGATCTTGTACTTTGGTTTAATATATGCTAATCTATGTATTGACTGCACATCTACATTTACTACAATTACTATATGCAGTAAAATATTAGCTAGTTAAGATTGACTAATTAACGTACCTGACAGCTAATCAATGTTCATAAGACAAACTGAACATGACCAATCTGACCAACCTTTGTCACCATCATTTGATATCTTGCGCAGGTCAATGAAGTGGGTTCCTATGGCAACGTCGTTGACCTTATCCGAGTCTCGTATCTGGACCTTCATGCGTTTGCAGAGTGGAGGGAACAGCTCAGTGAAGATGACCTGCTCGTTCCAAATTGGTTCATAACTGCTCTTCTGGACTGAAGTCTTCCCCTTGGAAACATTGGAGTAATACTTAAGTCCCAGGTAGAAAGTACATAAACATTTGTAGTGGTCAGTTATGTGGCTCTAGTCCTTGTTATAGTAGTTGATACAGTAGTTTTAATAACATAAACACTAAAGGAGCTTATCTACTTCATATGGCTCCATCTTACCAACAGCAGATTATAAATAACGTTTTTTCAGGAGTAAATGTGAATCTGTCCATGTGTAAATCGAAGCAGTTTTTGTTTGCTTTGTGGCCAGAAAAAACAGGAGGAGCACTACAATTAATCACCCTTTCATTGTACATACTGTATATGCGTAGCCAAGTATTGTATTATGATTCCCCTGAAAGAATGACAACCTAACCTTTAACATGCGGGCGTTATCCAGGCACCCACAGCCACATTCAGTATTTTGGTCCTGTCTACAGCTGCAGGGTTTTTGGATGGGCATTTTTAAAACCCTCTCAATTGTATGTGAACAGGTATTGATCTTAACCTTCTGGCAAACATATTTGGGAGCAACCCGAGGACTTAAAAGATCACAGCTAATACCAGAAGTAGTTGTGGCCTTCTCTACACTCCCTGCTTGAAGTCTGCTCCCCAGACTCCTCAGATTAAAAAAAACAACTGAGTCAACATCTCATAAACGCTGGCTGGATGATCTCAAGCACTTACTACTTACAGCTCAACCAGAATGTTCTACTGGATCTAGAAACCTTTCCCCCCCTCCCTTTACTCTCTTTTCTGTCTTCTCTTTTATTTTAAGATATTTGTGTAAGGGACGGATGTAGGCTCGCGATGTGTTTATGTGTGTGGTAATTGGAACTGGGAAATACAGTCTATGGCCTACTTTCAGTTGTATGTACGGTAAGTTCAATAAAAGTATTTGAATAAAGGTAATTATTCAAAAACTTTGGATACTTAAAAATAAAACATTTAAAACAGGAATAAAATCTTAACGTTTTTCAGTCAAAAATAATGTTGCTGCTCCTGTGTAACAATATATAAAGATATCTTTTTAACTATTAGAGAACCAAACGCACAATGTAATCAGTAATGATCCCCTGTTGAGTAACAACAGCTGCTACAACCTAGCAAAGAATAAGAGATTGCCGGATGTGGAGGGAGTTACTTTTTGCCCAGCAAACTGCACTTGAACGTAGGGGTCCACCAGGTCTCTGTTCTCTCCGATGAAGGCCTTCTTCACATTAGCCATGATGCTGGTGTTCATTTTAGGAAGTCCCTCGGCGCGGTAGATCTTCACATAAAACCTTGCCCACTGCCTCTCTGCCGGGATGCCCTCTGGGAGCAGGAGGTTCCTGGAAACACACAACAGCACGAAAACTCATTCAGTGACAGGATTGTGGAGTTACTGATAACATATAAGTAAATTACAGCTTTATTTACTCTTTATAAAGATACTGTGTGATTATTATTTAAATATACATGTTTTTGTAATCTTTGAAATTATAACATAGTTTTGAATTAAATCTAAAACTAACACATCAGTAACAACTTTTTACCCCTCTATGTCATCTTCATCCGTCTCGTTGGCCTTGTGTGGAGTCTTGATGTTGTCGCCCTTCCCAACCACAGCGATGTCACACTTTATATATCCTTTACACCCCGCCGTTATGTCATCAGGATCAGACAGGATGGCCCACTTGTGGTAAAACTGATGTTCTGGGATAAATGTCACTCAATTAGTCAGCTGACAAATAGCTTTTCTTAAATCTTAATAATAATTTTTACTTCACAATGAACAAAGGACACAAAATGAAGTTGTACAAAACACATTTAGGACTGGGTGTGTACGTTATGATGAGTTATTAGATAGATATCAGGGCTACAGCTTGTAGTTTACCAGGCTGAGAGTAAACAGTCCCAACATCCATCTTGAAGGTTCCCACCAAGGTCCCACTCCGAAGAAGATTTTTAGAGTGAATGACCTACACAGAGAGAATTGAGAATGAAATATTAAAATAAAGAGCAAACTTTGAAAATTTAACTAGAAAACTGCAATAAATAATTAAAAGGTCTGAGTGTTACAAAAAAACAGATGGCTATGGACTTTGTTTTGATTTTTTAAATCTTATCCACATTATTGTCTTTACTTCCTATTTGCTCATATTCTTTGGATTTATTCTCGTCTACCTTGTCTGGTTTATTTCCTTTAGTAAAGCACTTTGTAAGATTGTTAAGAAATGTGCTATATAAATATAGTGTATTATTATTCATGTTTAACAAGGGGCTGCATAATCTTTTCACCATTTTACATTAAATATAACCATTTATTCTCTCAGATCATTAATTAACCTAATTAATGCAATAACCAGAAACCTATTTTTATGTCTTCACACTTAGCTATACATACAAAAGGTATGGTATATACTCTTCTCTGCACCATAAAGTATTAAGGAGTTATATCATCTTCAAAACATGCAGGGTATGGACTACTTACTGAGAGCTTGATGATCTTGTCAAACATAACATCAGGAGGGACATGGAAGTCAAAGACGAAATACTGCAGAGAGCAGAAACAACGTTTGCCCATTAAAATGTATTCATTCAGTTCGAGAGATATCAAAGCAGAGTTCACCTGAGGGAATGAACAGAAATGCGATCTTTTCACTGTTAGGTCAGCCTCGCAGCAGATCAGATGATATTGTACCCACATCAGAAGCCCCTCGAGCTTTCAGTTCTTTGGAGGCAAAGATGAATGGCTTGATTTAAAGCTACCTTTGCTGTGAGTATCTTTAAGTGCATTGGTACAGCTATACTGCAGCTTATGTGCAACTCTGCAACAGGCAGGGGCTATGCAGGAAACACAGACACCACAAGAACTCAGATTTGTCTCATGAGATCCCTTTGTATTTTGCTCTTTATGTAAAATATGTTTACTAAATGAAAAACTAAGAGGAGTGACACAGAAAAGAAATAGGTGAAATGAGTGACTTGCTTCATGTGGTGTTATCGTATGTCTTAGTCTGTTATCACGTTTCTTGTTCTGTGTTTTATTATTCTTTCATTTTGTTTCTTTGTGTCCGGTTTTGAAGGTTTGTTGTTGGAACTGTGTTGTTGTCCTGCGTCTTCTGTCTGTTGTTTATGCCATTTTTTTCCTTTATCCATTCACTACAGGAGGCCTTTGTCTCCTGTCAGGCCATTATTGTAAATAACAATATGTTCTTAATTAACTTGCCTGGTATAATAAAGGTATATACTGTATATATATATTAACAAAATAGACTCGCGTGTCATTTTAACCTAAACAGAAATAAGTGAAATGGGATTATATAATATTTGTCATGATGATGTAGTTTTTGCAGTGTTATCAGTGAACCTCAAAAGACCACAGATGATTGTGGTTTCCCATTACAGCCAATTCCAAATCATTATTCCTGAAAACTGTAAAGCTATCTGAAATAGCACAGATTCTGAACAAACTGGAGGGTCTGAATACGAATACGTCCTTCAAGCTTTCTCTCCTCGCATGGGGGATTTTCAGACAAACAGGAAGAATCGATAGGGGACAAACTATCACTTAAGGATACAACCGGAGGCTGAGCTCTGCATGACCATCGGCACAACCAACATGTCCTACTGTTCAGGAAGAGGAGTGTGTTAAGTATTTTAAAGTTAATAAATCGTCACAACATTCGACCATCAAAGAGAACACTGACAGCCTCTACACTGCATTTTACTTTGTGCATTTTCCCAGAAATCTCTTTGGTGGCAGGAAAACAGGAAAAGATACTGACTGATGTCTTCATGTTGAAAAAACACCTGCTCTCACTTAATATGCCAGTGGCACAAGATATACAGATATACTATATGATACCAATTATCCTTGGATAATTATGCTACGAGATAAGAGTACAGAAATCTTCTTCTTGCCTTGTATTTTTTTATCTGTTCATGCTGTGTAAATCATCACAGTATGATTACTGTGTGGGTGAATCCAGCAATCTTATATTAGAGACAGTTGTAAAAAATATCACTTGTGTTTCAAGTTTGTTGCAGGTCTGAGAATTTTGCTACCTTAAACCTGCATTAATTGATTTTCTTGGCCTGTTGAGAGAGTTGGGAAATAACCTTCTGTAGGTTCATCACTATGAGTAACCCCTTTCACGCACAAGTAGCCAAGTGATACGTTGTTAAATATTGATGATAGCTTCTTAATGTAGAAAATTAAGTACTACTTTTGAGAATCTAATAAACTATGCGTTCACCGTTCAGATTTTAGCAGTGACATCATTTTCCCCTTGACATATCCAGTGTATGTAAGGTTATTTTTAGCACTACAGTTCAGCCAAATCCCATCTGTGTCATTTTTCTGAATCTAATCTCAACCTGCTTCAATAACAAATTTTTACTATAAGGCAGTTTATGTCAACTTCAAACCATGGCTAGATTACTGAATAGATTAAAAAGCCTTGAAAATAATAACAATGTAATGGTTTTTATGGGAGAAACTGTTTGTTTATATACATAAAAATGTGCATGTGAATTTTTAAAGTTAAGAAGGGTTCACCTCATTGTAATACGGGCAGTTGGTGGACTCCTTCATAGATGTGTACTTCTTCTCATCTCCGATCTCCACACACACCACGGGGTCCATGTTGAGGCCTATCAGCTGCCGGGCCTCGACCACTGTGATGCTGATCTGATGGGAGACATTAGCACATCAGAGACTCTGAAAGCTAAAACAACCTGACTTTTCATCCAACAGTGAGTTAACCAGCAACAATCATAAATCATGCAACTAAGGAGTAATTACCCTCAGGACAATTCAAAGGCATCCCCCTCCCCTCCAAACAGATCGATCTTTCACAAACTCTAATAATTCTGATTGCAGGCATGGAGGGATCTTGCCAGAAACCTTTTTAGCCTGTGATTTTCCTCTGACATCTCCCCAAGCTATAGTCATGTAGCATTTGATAGAACAAGTTAGATTCAAGCTAAAGCTTTCTACAGCCAAGTAATATCCCTCTGGTTTAATTAGTTGTTGGATAATGAAGGAGAACAGAGGAAAACACAAAAAAGAGAAAGAGAGGATGAGTCTGCAAAACACATTTACACCAACATTTCAGTCTGCTGTATAAATGCATTCATGTTTTTTTAAAACAAAATAGGCCATGAATATAGGGCATGGGCTAGCATTGGAGGACTGTTATTCTGTTACTTTCTTTCGTTGATCTTGTGGTGAATAAATCAGTGCATGCAAACAGCCATGAATATAAAGAAAACAAAGAAGCCAAGGACGTCACTTTGTGTTGAAAAGTGGTGGGGACATAGGGGCTCAGATTAGGGCTGTGAAGAGACACTTAGCTTGCGAGACATCATGATACACAATATTAGGTTCACGATAACGAGATGAAAAGACACTTAAACAGTGTTTTAAAGATATCCTCAGTGGAAAGAAAATGTGATCATTAAACACTTCATTTCCTGTATTCTGGTGAACATTTCTGCACCAATTTATGGTGAAAATGTTTTTATTTATGTTAAAAAAACACAAAATTCAGGTGGCAGGTAATTTTTCAAAATATCTAAATATAATAGAATATATATATATAATATATATTATAATATATAATATATATAATATATTGGCCAAAAAGAAACTACCAAGAAGTTGTTAAAGTTTCTGATTGGTGTGTGCACGTGTTTGGGTCATTTTATAATCAGTAGCTTGTTTTTTTTGGACAATGCTTCTTATGTATTTTATTTGCATTGCATGTTTTCTTAATGTGCAAATAAACATTTCTAAAGGCATTTTCATTTGTTATTTAACTGCAAGCTATATTTCAGGATGTTTTTTTTAAAAACAAATTGTGCTTTAAAAAAGTGGTGGGGACAAAATCAGCCATTTCTAAAAGTGGTGGGGACATGTCCCCAGCGTCCCCAGTGGAAATAACACCTATGAAAGAAGCTCATTTGTGGATATAGTTATATATATTATGGCTGTAGCCTTATGTTAACAGAAAAATATGAGAGTGGTATCACTCTTCTTGTGTAATGTGTAAAGTGAATGAGCATATTTCACAAAATGTCAAACAATTGCTTGCAAAGTATGGAGCTGGAGTCATGAGACTATTAGCTTAGCTTAGCATAAAAACTGGAAGCATTGGGGAATATGGCCATCCTTTCAAAAATATGTATACCAGCACTTCTAAAACAAATTAACACACAGTTAGTATAATATATAAAAGGTTTTAGGGGAGTTGTGACTGTGGCTTCTTAGCAAAGAAGAGTTTAACCTTCATCACCACACTTACGTGCAGCATATCTGCTGTTTGCCAAGAAATAGTTACAATGTATGAATTAAACAGACGAGACCCAAGACGTTAATTATTGAGCTTTAGAAGTGCTCATTTTTTAAACTTTGAAAGAGACAGGCTATCTTTTTCTACCTGCTTCCAGTCGTTATGATAGCTAAGCTGATCACCTCCAGGCTCCAGCTCTGTACTTAACACACAAATTTGAGAGTGGTTTCAATCTTCACATCTAACTCACAGCAAGTAATTGTATTTTCCCAAATGACTAACTATGAAAGCTGTACTTTGGCTTAGTCCTCCTCCCAACTATCCTTACAATTATACATCAAAACCACATTCAAATAATATATCAGCAACACATATACATACAAATAGTCACAATAAAACATCATAATTTTAAGAAATGTCTCAAGCGAAAGGGTAGGAAGATGCATATTGATGAATGTGCACACAGTTGTACGTACAGATCTGCAGGCAGAAATGTGTATAAGGGAATATGCTTTTGCTTGGACAAGCACCCAGAAACACACACAAACACACACACACACACACACACACACACACACACACACACACACACACACACACCTGATAATCCACTGGTCGTCCAGAGCTTGGTTCCATCTTGATATCTGGCTTTGACCTGAAACAATTAAACCCAATCAGTGATTTTTCATCGTGCATTCTCCTGTGCTCCACTGAAAAAATAGAGGTGGCACATGAGCAGAAACTCAATTTTAAGATTGAATCTTAAATTGAATGCCCTCATTTTTCCATATTCCCGGGATGAATAAATTTATTTTTTTATAAATATATGCAATTAAATGGTATCAGCAAACAGCCTGAAATTATCCTGCGGTATCAGCAGTTTGGGATGTACAGTACTGACTGACTGAGACCATTAAGGCTGTGTGCTTTAACCTACTATGTGCCCATGTGCGTGTGTACTTCTCAACCACGTGTGTGAGTGAATGTCTCAGTGTGTGAACAAAAAATGAGACCTCTTATTGGAGACGTTGGTGGTGACGGCGGTGACAGAGGCCAGAGAGATGGTGTCTGGGTCCAGTGATCCTGCGAGACGCATCGCCTTCCTGTCCAGGTCTTCCATATCCAGGACCGCCGGCTCATCTGCACAATGAAAATGAAGCAAATCAACAATTAAAAACTGACACTTGGTGGATATTTTATAGGTTATTTCCAGTATGTTTTATTCTATTTATATAAATTCCACTACTTATGATATACAATTTTGGTGGGGAAACAGGCTTGAAAAGAAATCCAAACAATTAAAAAGGTTTTGAGACTGTATTGTGATGTTCAAATTTTCTTGCCGAGGGGTGACTCAGACTCATGACCTAAGAACTTCCTACCTATGATCATGGGTAGAATCAGTTAGAACTTGGTAAATGGGCTTCAACATGTATTTTCCCTTTAATAACAAAAAAAGGGCATAATGACTCAGTTATGTTCATTTGGAGTCAAACAGGCATTGTTTTGTGTGATGTGTGTTGTTTTACCTCCTTTCTTGTGATCGTCTCTGTAGCTCTTGATCTTGCCAAGCTTCATGGCTGAGAAAACTCCTTTCCCTGCTCTGGTGGTAGAGATTGAGTCACCAGATGGGATGGAAAAGGAGAGGGAAGTTATATCATGAAATTGAACTTGTGTGTGATTCGCTGCTCATCCATCCTCAAATCAACCAGTTTCATGTGTGTCTCATTAACTCTCTGTCAGTAGACTCAGGCCCACAGACGAAATTGCAGAACATTAAAAAGATATGACTTGAGCAGAAAACCCCCTGCCTACTTGTGGACATAATCAAAATGCAACCCAACACCACAACGTCCATATATCATGACATCTTTGTAACTCGGCTAGACATTTAATTCCATTGGACTTAATCCTCCCCCCATCACTACCACCAATTCTCCAGACCCTCAATCCCAAAACAAGAGTATCCAGTGTCTCCACATTGATGTTATCTGGATCACATATCACAGCAACAACAAAGAGCTTGTGATGTCATCAGCGAGACGACAAATGAGGGGCCTTAATTATTAAAAATGAGCATGGCTGTCCAATTTGCTGCGGATATGGATACATGTCAGGAAATTAATGAATAGGAAGGTTTTCCTTTTGTTCCCTCAGGCATTCAGTCGAGTGTATCAGAGTTCAATTTCTGCTTTGATCTTTCCCAAAATTATTCTAGAGGCAATGTTCAAGCTCATTTCGTGGAATAAGGAAAACTAGAGGGTTTTGAAGAAATATATGTCAACATCTCATTTGAAAGGTTCATGGCTGGTTCATGCCAAGAGCAAAAAGCATGGGAAGATGAAGGGATCACGTATCAAATTAAAGGTAAAAAGCCTTTTCCAGTCAAATCAAATCAAGGCCATTCATACTCAAGGAAACGCTCCTTGGATTCTCAGAATCCAAATCCAGTGTCATGTCTATAAAGCACATATTGACCAGTATATTTCTAGTTGATGGCAAGTTTACTGAATTATCAGTGCAAGCATTAAATGTTTGAAGAACGCCTTGGAAAATACCTGAACATAGAGTAACATCTGTTAATTGGTGCTGAAACAATTAATAAGTTAATCAGCTGGTCACTCCACAGAAAATAGCAAGCATTTTAAAAAGTCTCCTTGGACTTTGGAAATTGTGATGGGGATATTTTCATATTTTTGGACGTTTTATAGAATAGACACTTAAATCGACTAATAAAAAATGCAATTTTTTGATCATGAAAATGACTGAAAGTTCAGATGTTCCAAAAATCCATCACACCTCCTTGCCTCATTCAATCCATGATTCAACAGTTAGATAGAGACAAAAGACACACACAATGTGTGAAAAAATGTGTTTCATACATACCACATGAAAGACACCACTGATCCTACTCAACTCCACAGAGAGGTGACATCACCATAAAACCACCCCACAAGATTCCTCCAAAAGCTTCTTTCTATTTGATCTATATTTCCATATTTTTCACCTGTTGGGTGCAGATAGTCCAGACCAGCCAGGCAGATAACAGTTGGACAGATGAGTGGATGATGCAGGAGAGAGGAGGGGGGAGAAAGAGATAGAGAGTGAGAGAGAGAGACCGTGAGAGAGGTGGAGGTAGAGGGGAAGGATGGAGTAGGCTGGGCTCGATACAACACCAAAGAAGATTGTAGTTGAAGTGCGCCTGGACAGCCTCAGAGTTCATGACAAACTGACATGAACTTCAATTTCACCCTATTTTACCCCTCTGCAGCCACACACAAACTAATATTTGATATTGTACCACTATACTTGGGATTACCTTAAACTTAACACTAACCTTACCTACACAGAATTATAAACTTGACACTAAAACCTAAACTAATTGCTTAACCTGGAAGGAACCAAACTGAGTACTGTACCTACAATGTGACAGTGTGAACAGATTATTGCTCCTATAACATGATTAATACACAACAGTGAGTCAATTGAGAGAATTCAAGCAAAACATTGTCATAGACTCAAATCAATCAAGCCGAATTAACAATCTGCAGCTCTCTCTTGACCAGAGTTCTGTTAAGAGTTCTGATTTGATCATAATTACTTCAACAGAAATTCCCATCATCAGCCACCAAATCCCGTTAAGCAGTCTATTCCAAAATTACCTACATTATCTTAAGAAAAATTATTCACATGAATGGCTTTCTATAGTTAAAGTCTATCTAAGTGTGGTTTAACTAAAACAATTTGGTTGTGGAAACAATCTAGTCGAGGTTAAAGGAAATTAAGTCTTCTGCACAAGAACAGGGATTTTAAACCAATAAAGAGAAGACTCATTGGAAATTCTAGGAAATTAACAAAAGGAGCCACACAATATTTGACTTACTTGTCTTTCACTCCCTTGACGTTCTTTTCCTTCCCTTTGCTGTGCCAAGTTAAGAATAAATACAAGGACAAACATCAGAGACAAAAGCTTTCAGCAGGAGCCCATGTCTGAATTTAAAACGAGATGCACCTTGAAAGTTTTTTTTTTAACAAGCCATCCCTTTATGCTGATTTAATGACAAAATGTAACCTTCAAAGATGTCAGTAAGAAGGCAAAGAACGTTCACAAGGGGGGGATTCCAATTAAAGTGAAGGAAATATGCAAATTCACAGTTTACTTTAGAAGTCAAAGCAGGTAAAACTCCTGACGTGTCAAACTTCAAAAAGGAAATACAGGGAAAAGACAACTTGAATAATAATTTGAAGTTGAGAAATCAAGAGGATGTTATACCTAATATTTTCTCTTTCCTTCTTTTCCTTTGATCTGATTTGAAGACCATGAATGTGTCAGTGACTGTGAAGTAAACTGTAACATCTTAGCACTGCACATAAGCCCAACCTACAAAAACCTTGCATGAGATTTGAAGCTCACATGTGTGCTTTAAGCTGAAAACAGGGGCGCGTGAATCAATGATACATGGAAGCATGAATAGATTGCTTCGTTACACATGTAATTTGCAGCAAAGATGAATGCTCTAACTGAAGCAGAATTATTCCTGTGGTTTTTCGCCAGTACCTGGTAGCTGTCAAACAGGGGATTCAAACTGTGCATAAAATATTTTCCTCACAGTTATGAATTCATCTTTAATGTGCATGTCAAGCAGTGGGATAAAGAGCAGAGGAATGGTGTGAAAATTGCAGTTAACTCCAGAGATCTGGCTTTGCACTTGCATTTGATTTAGCATTTGTTTCCAAATGTGACATACAATATGTATCTTCAAAGGGGTTAAAATGTTTGACCATTTGCATCTCCTGTCATAAGTGTGCTGACCTTCCTCAACCACTGTACAAAACTCCCATGCAGATGAAAATTAATTAATAAAAAGGTAGGATAAAAAAAAGAACCCGCCAGTGATCAATAATTCATTGACATATATTGTACGTTCTGCTCTGGGGGCTCTGTTGAATGGAGCTCAATGAGATACCCTACACACACACACACACACACACACACACACACACACACACACACACAAAACTGTTCTTTCTCTCTCACATAGATTGGATGCACATATTTCGGTGCTTCCAGGATCCTCTGGACTGGAGCCAGGCAAAGATCGGCCCTACCTGATAACACAGTTGGGAGATGAAACTCTCACTAAACCAGAACCCTCTGTTCTGAAACCTTATTGAACGCTCTGCAGTCCTCCCTCTCTCTCTCTCTCTTAGTACTTTCTTCCTTTGGCAGATTTCTTACTCTGCTGCTCAGAGCATCAAGTCATGTTTTTCCTTCTTTGACTGTAGTAAGCCCTCTACTTTTATGTGACTAACACAGATAAAGTGAAATGTCAATATTACGTATCCCTGTGATATTGATATCTCTTCTTGAGTGCCATTGTGTAGCTGCTATATTTGCCTACAGTGAAGTTAATGATAGTCTTTGCCCGTGATCTTGCAAGCTCAAAGCTTTACACTCATTAGTGTCACATGGTTAAAGGATCATGCAGGTTTAATGCCTTCAAAGCCCCAAAAGCCTTCATGGCCTACATACAGCAAACAAAACATTTAAAAAATATATTTGGGCTATATTGTGTGTTTATTTGTGATTTTGTGTGTGTATGTGCGCATTTCTCTGTAGAATAAATACACTTCCACAACACTGATGATGATGAAGATGATTTAGGGAGTGAGCGAAAACATTCTACATAATGAGGAGGAAGGAAAAAAGAAAAGAATAAGCACGGTGAGGAAAATGAAGAGGAAGGATGGAGAATGTATGTTACACAACAACCGTTTTCTTCTATGAACACCCATTACTTTTAAAATTTTAATATTCACTCCAAATAGCACTCTTGCATTTTTTACTCTGTTGTTGCATCAACTGGGCTGGAAAAAAATCTTTCATTTCATTCAGACCATGCTTTCAAAGACGAAATGTTCCTTTTCTCTCGACATCCCTGATGACGTCTAAGGATTCCAAAGACAATTCCTTTTATGTAATCTTATGAATCTTCTCTAATGAGAACATCAGCTCCTCTGTAGCCTTGTATTTCACAAGTCCTATCTGGGACAAACACACAGGTGATGCAGAAACTGGGATGTACCCCAGGAGGCATGTCTTTATGTCGTCATCGCCTGCTCCCATATCAGCGCTTGGAACAGAAGAATAACAGAGATGAGGTCTTACACACTTGCTCACACTCGTGCTCAAATTTACACATCGAACTATCACACAAGCTGAGTATAAGTACCACTGCAAGCCACAGCAAAACACAGCAACAACAGCAGACAAACACAGAGCAGTCCCTCGAGAGAATACAGCTACACAAGAAGAAACAAGGAATGTCAAAAAATCAAAACACAACTGCTTCAGTTCAGGATCTGTCTCAGCAGACGGAAGAGATAAAAGAACTATATATCCTTTAAATAATTTACAAACTAGCATGAAGGACCTAAAATAATTTTTTTTTTATCTGATTATAGCTCACTGTGCATTTGAAAGCTGGCAGCTTGCAACCGTGTACAATAAATGTATGTCAGGAAACTGCTTAATATTTGACATCAATAATTACATAGACAGCATGAAGTCAAACATACTGGTTAGTCCTCATCCTAAAAGTTTTTTTCTCTTGTAATGTTAATATTGAAAGTATACTGTTTAAGACAAGTATAAGCTAAAAAGCTAAATACGGTAATATTAGAATAAAAAATGGATGTACATGGATCATTAACTTATGAAGATATGATGCTGATGCAGATATTTTGCCTGGCACACAGCTTAAGGACAACATCTTGTATGTTGCAATCAAATACATATTTAAGATCTCTTTTACAGGCTTCTTGTTTTAAAATGAGTCAGCTGGAAGCATTAACAAGTCAACCAACAAGAGTATTTTTAACTCCTGTGACTAACGTTAGCTTGGCTAGCTACAGATGATAAAATCTGGCAGAAACAACTTCGATTTCAGATGGCAAAATAGACAATCACTGGCTAATTTTGTCTCCCTCTGTGTGAAATTGAGGACAGATTGTTTGAAAAATTACTAAGAATTTATTTCAGAAGCATTTTTTGTTATATTAGTTCAAATCCTCCTCATCCCGACATCAATCAATACATCAAATGCTCTGAGAGAAAAACGAATACAAATTCGGCTGATCAACTGTCAATCAAGCTGGTCTGGACAAGCCCACATAGTCCTGAGAAGTGGTCTAATCAGGCAACATAAGTGAAGACACCTGTGCATGTGGGGCCTTCAACATCCTATCCAAATAAGAAACCACATAATCTATATTAGAGATTAATATATCTATACTGTACTGCTTAAGACTGACATGTTTCTGTATTAGCTGACATATAGGTTGTAATGAATGTTTCCACAGGGAGTCACCCAGATCAAAGACCTCACAATACCTGTCCTGCACCATAGCGCTGTGTGATGATGCATCGTCAACATGTGATGCCTGAGCTGTAATTTACACTGAAGGATAAATGAATCACACACCTGGCAAAAAGTAACAATAAATAAATCAACACTTGATTCAGTAAGTGATCCTTTCAATGGAAGCTTTGCTCAGGCTGAACTGTCTCCTTTGAGTGCAGATCTGATGTTATGCAAATTAATCATGCATATTTAAATGGTGTGAATAAACACAATGATTACTTACAGCAATATGTTTCACTGTGGGTAATGCCGATTAATTTATGAATTGTTTTTACAAGAAAAAGAAGTCCTGTGTCCCTTAGCCCTTTGCGACAGTGTTCAAGCATGATTATACTCCAATGTGCAACCCCATTTAATCTCATTGTTTGATGTCTACAGATCAAATGACAATTGGAGCCTTAAATCCATTCTCTTCATGTCTGGCACATGTGTACCTCTGCATGCACTATTCAGCAGATCTGCTTCACTGGCAGTAAAACCACGCAGGAGGTGATTTATTTATTAGGAATAACAAATCCCCTGCAAAGCAGGATCATTGTGGTGCAGCAGATACCACAAAATGCTTCATGGGCATCGCCATGATCCTGCAGGCTCAGAGACGATGTGCAGCGAGACAGAGGCTGCAGAACTGAGAGGTGGTAGGAGTGGGATGGTCAACTTCAGGTGCAATTTCACTCAATTAAGTGGATGAGGAGGAACCAATATGCCTTAACAAGCTACCCACACTCTAATGCAGTCATCCTGTACAGTTGGAATGAAATTTGATGCTCACTGAAAATTGCAATGAGTACAAAGTCTCCTGTAAGCAGCATACATGACCTTTAGGCTGCAGGTGATATAACAGAAATAGACAGCAGTGGGTGGAGCTCGGTGTACCATGTAGACACATTTCTCCTATTTGTTTTTCTACTCTGCATTCATGAGTAAACTCAGAGCAGTCGTGATACTGCATGGGAATAATCCATAATAGAGGAGTTTGTGTTTGAATGTCTCTCAAGTGTTTTAGAAGTACAATATAGCTCCTGTTCTCATTAAGTTTTAAGTCTCAGAAAGAGTTCTGATATTATCGTAATGACTGGGAGGGACACTTACCTCTCCATGATGTTGTCAAATGAATTTGACTTTTAGAAAAGTATTACTGATGAGGTAGCATTTCTGTAAATAATGTATCTGCGTGAAAGAGGAGTTAAAACAGACGCAAAAAACCTCTAACCAATAGGTGGGAATGTCAGGCAGACAGGAATCATGTAGGAAATGTACCTTCAGGCTAATCTGTTTATTACATTCTGCTCCTCTTTTCCCTCCTCCTCCTCTGCCCTAGAGAAACGGGAGAGTCATCCCCGATTATTATTTCCTGCACATAAACACTTCATTACAAGGGTAACAACAATTACTACTGGCCGTAGAGTGTCAAAATTCAGGACACAATGAAACCTCTCAACCAAAGATAAAGTGAGCAGCTGGCCGTTCAGGATATAAATGGTTTGGATGAGAAGTGGCAAGGCTATTAAAAATTTTCCCACAAGCCTGTCAGTCTGGCCAACACTGGTGTGAGGCAGATTAGAGGTGGATTTGTTGGCTAGGCAGGAAGTTATTGGTATTTTCTCAGCAACTCATTCACTTTTTTCTTTTTTCAGACAAAAGCCCTACCGTAGCCCTTAACAAAGTCTGACTGACAGCTCTTTGCAACCAGGGGAACTTGATGAAAGGTGCCCTCATCAAACAGCTCGGGGCGGAGCGCTTGTTCACCTGAAGAAAGGTGAGGAAATGTAAATGACTGTGCTAGAGGTACAGGATAAATAATAATCTGACATACCGTTTGCTGAATATAAGTTCTAGCTCCAAGAGTTTGGCGACTACTTTCACCCTACTTTTATTGGACCTCTTTACAGTATTTCTCAACAGCAACTTTCTTTTCTCTTTGTCGACCAAATCCAAATACTGTTATATAACACCCGTGGGATGCTCTAAAACTTAGATTAGTCAACTTTTCTTGTTTTCCTCGGGCTGCTTGGAATCTCACATCGGCAGACCCTGATCAGTTTTTAATTTTATGCTGCAAGAGAGTACAACTTAGGCGTTCAGTATCAACAAACAAAAACACAAACATGACATCATTCAGCCTCACAGATACACAGTTCTTCACATGCCCATTCAACATGCAGTATAATAATGGACTTAGGGGTCTCGCTTTACAGTCTCTGTGGAAATCAATACCACCCACAGATTACTTCACATACTATTCAGCAAAAACATGTTAACCAAGGAGGAAGACCACAGAGGCAGAGTGTCTTATAGTTTTTCATACTAAATCTATATAACCTTGTGCAGACTGGAATTTTTTTCTATTATTATAAACTACATATGCATTTCATTCTAAATTCTAAAATCCATTTTAAAATCCCACCATATTATTTTCAACTCCAAGTAAAAAGTCTCTTTCGATTCCTACAACGCTGCCTCTTTGAAAGACGGCATGACATTAAAGAGGTGGTATTATGCTTTTTGGCTTTTTCCCTCTCCTTTATTGAGTTATCTCTCTTTTTTGTGCATGTAACTGGTTTGCAAAGTGAAAAGCCCAAAGTCCAGCCCAAAGGGAGTTCACATCTCCCACAGCTCTGCTCTGAACTGCTTGAAAACAGCTCATTTGTAGTCCAACCGTTTCCCTTCCTTCACTGTGACGTCACAATGAAAACGCGTCATAAAGCTTGCCAAGCGTCAGGCACGCCCTCAAACCAAGCTAGTCTGAGCGGAGGCCCTTTGGCTCGACTCGCCTTTGTTTGGTTTTCCATTGTAGAAATGTTGTACCTGTACCTGCTTCCAGGTACTTTTTTTGATATCACCTCACCTCGGTTGAGGTTCCAAGCGAGCTGAGGGATACTAAAATGTAATGTGAAAACACGACAGACTGCTGATTGGTCAGAGAGAATATTCACTATTCACTGCTTCATCATTACGTGCGCCAGACAGAGGCCAGCAACAGAAAGTTTTATATTTTACAGTTTTCGTATGGTATTTCATCACTAAATCCACTTCTGAGAAGTTTTGAGGTGAAATATCAGCTATGTAGATTTCGAATATTGTCAAGGTTTTCATACCGCTTATCTGTCTTTATATTTTGAGGAATGTTGAAATGTTTTAATTTAAAAAAGAGAAAGCTGTGTGGATCGCTGGTGTGTGTGTCGCATTGAACATTATGTTGCGGCAGTTGTGTGTGGTGTCGCTATGACGACAGCTATGTACTATCTCTGGGTACTATCTGTAATGGAAAACGGAGCAGGGCCGAGTAGAGTCGAGTCTATCGATTTGTGCTATGGTAGCATTTTTCGGCAAGGCAGCGTAGATCGTCAGAACATCGGCAACAGTTCAACGTTTAGTCCTAAAAGACGATGCGACCCTGTTTGGGCCTGGAAATTCACAATCACAACCTGTAAGTATGCTTTATTGGTTGTGAATTATATTTAAAATAAACACGGCAATGTAACTTCACAGACTGTTCAAGTGCGGAGTTGTTTTAAACGTTGGCTAACATAGCTAAAGTTATAGCTATAATGCTAATTTTACACCTAATGTGAAAGCTACTGAGCAAAAATTCAAATTGTTTGTCCAATTTTTATGTAAAATTTAGTAGAAATATGGTGATTTTTGTAGCGGTTTATGGTAAGATGTGGAACAATGATGATGTGTGGTTGTGGACTTGTGAGTAACTTATGCCATCTGCAAGGTTACGGTCGTAGTCTGAAGCGGCTTTGATTTGGATCACACTACCTTGTTTCTTACGACCCGCCCTTCTCTGCTTCTGCATGTGCAACTCCCAACAAAGATTTTGTACAAGTAAGATGCATCACTCTGTAGCTCAAGAGCGGAGTGTACAACACGCATGGTGAAAAGAGGAGCTGCAGCAATGTGCAGTATGAGAAAAATATGGTGTTTTTTGAAAATTAAATCATGTAAACCTGGTACAACCCCTAATTAAGATTTTGAACCTGAAAATAATAGCATAATACCACCTCTTTAATGGTGTTAATCGTGGAACTCATAATGTCGATGTTGATATCAACTATGCTCGAACACATCTGCATGTTAATCTCTGTACAACCGACTCAGCAGCACCAGAGATATTTTTATTCCACACATTTGCCCTCTTTGTCAAAACCTGGCGCCCACATTAGCCACAATGCAACTCAACCACTGACAGTTCAGTCGGTGATTTGGGTGTGCTATGCTAGTAACAGCTTATGTACCCTCGAGCCGCTAGCCTCAAGAAGAGACGAGGAGCGGGCTACAGAAGTCTGGTAAGATCACTTCTTTCTAACTTCACACCCCCAGTTTTTTCAACTTGAAGGCTTCAGCCCCAACTGACACTGACTCAAGTAACATCACACAGCTCCCCTGAAGCCACAAATCTCTTTGTAAAACTATTCTTCACAAATGCAGTACTTCTCCCGAACACCTGTAAACAGACTTTGATGTGTAAAATTGGTGGAGTTCTCCTTTAAGTTAAGTATGCACTCAAATCTGTTTTATGAGATAATCATGAGAACAGATAGTCAAAACATGTTTTTGCAAATATCTAAAACTATACTATACTATATCTAACTCAAAACCCTCTTCCAACTGCTCTGATTACTTAACTGTAGGTTTGCATAAACACTGTAACTATGGCCACGTCTGCATCTTATACTAACATGTTTAAAGAATATATTCTTTGATTGTAGATTCCTATAACGGATCATAGATGATTTTGCAAAACTCTGCTCTTAACTGTGGATTTGTGGGCATTAGTGTCTGGCCACCACATTCTTTGGTGGGTCAACCCACTGTTATTAAGCACAGGATCTCTTCATGTTCCCCTCCATAACAGTGACAGATGCTGCATCAGCTGGACAGTATAAAGCCTCATCACTGTGTGAATGCTGGATCCATCTGTCCACCTTAAATACATTCAAGTTATTTTCTCACACATGTGTGCCCCAATAGTAATGTTAATGATCTCTTTAAAAAAAAAGTACATATTTTAAACAACATATTTTGTTTGCTGCTGTAGAGAGTCATTGAATTAATATTCAGAGTCAAATTCAATAGTCAAATTAACAGGCTGATCCACTGTAACATAATGTAATTGAGTTATCATGGACGTGTGGAGAAGGTTTGTATGTTTGACTCACTTCCTGAAGGTCGGTATGGATCCCTGTAAGGATCGTCCCGGAGACGTCCCTGACCCATGGCTTTGTCCTGACAGCAAGCTGTCTGTTTCAAAGGCAAACATCCCGTCACGGTCATCAGGAACATCCAGGAACTCCCCATCGCTCCACACTCCCACTGTCCCATCCATTGAGTGGTATCTGATCTCTATAGTAACGCTGGTCTGAAAGCAGATGAACATGTGCTTATATTAATCAGCAGATAGTTAATAAACCTACACTTCCATAGGCCACTGTGCAGTTCTTTAACTTCAAAGCATTTAGAGGAAAGACCATTTCATCTTAATGCATCAAAAACATTTTAATAATAAGAAAGTGCCAAACTGTTCTCTCAGTAGATCTGATTATTTCAGCTCTCAGCTGCTTCTCTTGTGTCTGTCATTTCTGTACCAAATCAAATCCAATGACTTTATGACATGTCTAATCTAGAAACTCCTACAATGCCAAAACTGAAGGCACAATTATTGTCCCTGACTAATATCAGCTCCCTCAGCTGTCAAGATCATTTTGAGTTGCTTTAAGGCCTGAGGAGCAAAGGCTTGCCAAATCATATAAAAATGTATTCCTATTTCTTAAAATTTAGATTTTTTGCCATGCAGCAGCGGCCGCTAGGGATGGCAATGTTGGTTTGTTGGTCGGCTCACTACTTTGGTTCAGACGGAAATACACCACTAACGGATGGATTTAAATCACGTACATAAACCCAAGAGAAACCTACTGAATGTGGCAATCCTCTGACCTTTCCTCTAGCGCCTCCGTAAGGTTGACTTTAGGGTTTTAAATGAATCAAGGATTAATCGTTAATCGTAGTAACCCCTCTTTCCCTCCTGCACCATCATCTGGTCCAATACTTTAGTTTATGACCAAACACCACTTACAGCTGAGGCTGAGTTTCCCATGCAGCATCTGCCAACTTCGGTGTTTGTTCATGTGCTCTTAAGTCAGAATGTGGAATCAACGTGGACGCGGCTACAAAGATGTATTGGATTAGCATTATCAGAGCGTATAAACAACACACAGACATCAAGCTCAATCTATATTTACATCAACTACATGTTAAAACCCTATTACAAATTACATGTTTGCAAAAATATGTATATGCAATACATGATTTTACACAAGTCAAAGTCTGTATACTTCTTGTACATGTCTAATGTACACTTTATTTCTCTTTTTGCAATAAAGATTTAAGGAGGAGAAAAGGATTTTGATTATTCTGACACCACATGAATGCACCATTACTCACCCCTTCCACTCCAAAAGTGCAGGATTTAAGTTACGGTGGCCGACACGTTCTGTCTGCTCTCAATTTGTCCAAATTTCTCTTCTTTCCTTATTTCTAATAAACCAGTCGACTTCTACTACTATTACTACTAATTTTACTTGTTCTTCTTCTTCAACGTAGTAACGAAATGCACTCTGTAGCGCCATTTGTCCATTTGGGCTACTGCAGAAACTTGGTGACGCAACATTGCAACGTCCGCATAAAGAGACATTTGGTGTACGTAGACAAAAATGGCTCATTCTAAGGTAATAAAAACATAACGGTTCATTATGTAAGGTCTTTATACAGCACTGAAAACATAGTTATGGATATTTTATTGCATTTATCAGTAGATCCTCCTAAATATTACACACTGGACCTTTAGGTTATCAATGTTTTACTGGTATTCTGCTTAACTAATTTTGTCCCTGCATATTGCTTCTTATTGTATAAAACGACTTTCGCACATCAGAAAATTTTAAAATTTTTAAAGTAATTGTAATTGCTAAACTCGACACATGTAATTCCACCGTATCCAATGTGGCACAGTGACATTATAATCCAATCCAAACCTGTAGTGAAAGAGTCCAGTGAAATTACAGTCAACACATTTAGGCTCAGTCTTGGTTTATCTATAGCAATCCATTTAACTGTGTTTAGAAAAAGCTCTCAGCATCGGTTTGAAACTTTAACAGGACTATAAATCTTCTCTTCTCCCTGGCATTTGCTGGGGGAATTCAGATCGACAGTAAGTGTTAGTTTAATCCAAGCCAAAAACAATGGTGACACTGTAGTTTGTCTTTGGTGTCTTCTGGGGACTAGTGTTTGGACAAATATGATCCTCCTGACAATGACCTCATCTTTATTACAGAGTGGCCAATTTATTCTACTGACAAAGACGGATGAGGAGAAAATCTACACGGGGCTCTCATTCACCTTTCTCCCTCCATCTCTCTCTCTCTCTCTCTCTCTCTCTCTCTCTCTCTCTTAGTTGCTTTCTCTTTCTCACATCCTCGCAAGACAATCACTGTAGTCCACGAGGAGTTAGATTTGTCACTATGGCAACCACATCGGTGCAGTTGTAGGCAAAAGTGTTGCTCTCAGGTGATGTTGGATTGAATTTCACCAGTTTCTTCCTGCAGGGATGTACAGTGCTGAAATTATCTTAATTGTGTGTGTGTATACTTTGCTGTGCGTTCACGAGAAGCCACATATTTTGTAAGCAGTTTTTTGGGGAAAAACCACCTTGTTCAAACTCATTGTTTTTTATGGCTGCCCCATATTTAACGTAATGTCTTGTGCAACATTTCCCCAATTTCAACCTGACATCTTTGTTATTTTGGAAAACATATGAATCTCCACTTGAATTTTAAATATAGTTCTTTGCCTATAGAGCATGTGTTTGTTCTGACGGGTTCAGTCGGGTTGAAGAGGCTTCATGTAAATGGTGTTTATTCCTCATTTTGCATGTGCAGGTAACCTATGGCAGCTGTTCAACCTGCATTAACGCAGCAACGCATCAACACATGAGGGGTGGTGATGGCACAATGGATAAGACACATGCTTTTGGTATGAGAGACCCAGGTTCAAATCCACTGTGAGACACCGATGTATCCATGAGTAAGACACTTAACCCCTACTTGCATCCAGCAGATAAATAGAAACATAGCATTCATTTGGACTTGTCCCACATTCACTACTAGTAAGCAAATGTTGTCGGATTTTTTTTCTGGACAGGTGGTGTACAGTGGGTTTATCAGAACTTTTTTCTCCAAAAACAGCTGCCTGCTGCAGTTGAAAATGATGGTGGTGATAAGAATGAGAGTGAACCCACACAGTGAAGTTTCAGGCCATAAAACAAAAACAATGAGCTGAAAGATGCTATAAAGCTTGGTACTGATTAGTGCAGCTTGAAGTCATGTTTAGACTCAATGTGAAACCAGTCTTAGAGGCAAGGTGATTGCATACTAAGTCAAAGCAAAGACAGAGGTGGATGCAAATTCGCTCTGGGTGATGCAAACTGAAGCAAATACACGCCTACTCTGCACAAGTTAAAAAAAGGCTTAAAGACATTGCCCTTTGATCCAGGCTCTCGATTGGCAACAGGCAAACAAAATAAGCATGTTGCTCTTATAATTAATATACCATTGAACCTTTTGAATAAAAAAAGACCAGCTGTAACACAGACACACTCAGCTAACTAGCTACAGTTAACATTTTCACAGTTGGTATTTTGGTTGTTTGGGGCAAATAAACTGCAAAACAGTACTTGCATTACTCCTTATGTGGCTCTCAATATGTATCAGCAATCTATACGTATAAGCCTTGTAGATTGTTGACATTCCAATGTGAGAGCAGTGCTTAGCTTTACCTTTATGGATGTGTTGTTATCATCGATGAGTGTATCGGTGAGCTCTAGGTGTCCTTCTTCAGCCACCTTCTGAAGTACCATGCTGAAAGTCCCCACCAGTCTGCAGGAAAACCAACAGAAATTTCATCATTACATGGTGTTTTTATCCTTTGTTTCTCAAATTTAGAAGAAAATTTTTTTTTAGCCCCTTTCTAAATTTGCATTAAAAGGAAACATTTTTACAAACTTAGATGACTAAATTAACTAAATTTAAGCTGAAAGACGAACATGTTTGAAAGTGTTTTTTTTCTGTAAAACCTCATGGTTGAATGAATGATTTTATAAGTAAAATCGCTGAACGCTCCAATTATACAGAAGTGCCTGAAAACAAAACTGTGATATCTCTGTGCATTGGCTATATTGCCAATGCATAGTATTTTCAACATTCACGTAA
>NC_060159.1:17037100-17039936 GCF_021292245.1 Micropterus dolomieu
CAGTTTTTTGGGGAAAAACCACCTTGTTCAAACTCATTGTTTTTTATGGCTGCCCCATATTTAACGTAATGTCTTGTGCAACATTTCCCCAATTTCAACCTGACATCTTTGTTATTTTGGAAAACATATGAATCTCCACTTGAATTTTAAATATAGTTCTTTGCCTATAGAGCATGTGTTTGTTCTGACGGGTTCAGTCGGGTTGAAGAGGCTTCATGTAAATGGTGTTTATTCCTCATTTTGCATGTGCAGGTAACCTATGGCAGCTGTTCAACCTGCATTAACGCAGCAACGCATCAACACATGAGGGGTGGTGATGGCACAATGGATAAGACACATGCTTTTGGTATGAGAGACCCAGGTTCAAATCCACTGTGAGACACCGATGTATCCATGAGTAAGACACTTAACCCCTACTTGCATCCAGCAGATAAATAGAAACATAGCATTCATTTGGACTTGTCCCACATTCACTACTAGTAAGCAAATGTTGTCGGATTTTTTTTCTGGACAGGTGGTGTACAGTGGGTTTATCAGAACTTTTTTCTCCAAAAACAGCTGCCTGCTGCAGTTGAAAATGATGGTGGTGATAAGAATGAGAGTGAACCCACACAGTGAAGTTTCAGGCCATAAAACAAAAACAATGAGCTGAAAGATGCTATAAAGCTTGGTACTGATTAGTGCAGCTTGAAGTCATGTTTAGACTCAATGTGAAACCAGTCTTAGAGGCAAGGTGATTGCATACTAAGTCAAAGCAAAGACAGAGGTGGATGCAAATTCGCTCTGGGTGATGCAAACTGAAGCAAATACACGCCTACTCTGCACAAGTTAAAAAAAGGCTTAAAGACATTGCCCTTTGATCCAGGCTCTCGATTGGCAACAGGCAAACAAAATAAGCATGTTGCTCTTATAATTAATATACCATTGAACCTTTTGAATAAAAAAAGACCAGCTGTAACACAGACACACTCAGCTAACTAGCTACAGTTAACATTTTCACAGTTGGTATTTTGGTTGTTTGGGGCAAATAAACTGCAAAACAGTACTTGCATTACTCCTTATGTGGCTCTCAATATGTATCAGCAATCTATACGTATAAGCCTTGTAGATTGTTGACATTCCAATGTGAGAGCAGTGCTTAGCTTTACCTTTATGGATGTGTTGTTATCATCGATGAGTGTATCGGTGAGCTCTAGGTGTCCTTCTTCAGCCACCTTCTGAAGTACCATGCTGAAAGTCCCCACCAGTCTGCAGGAAAACCAACAGAAATTTCATCATTACATGGTGTTTTTATCCTTTGTTTCTCAAATTTAGAAGAAAATTTTTTTTTAGCCCCTTTCTAAATTTGCATTAAAAGGAAACATTTTTACAAACTTAGATGACTAAATTAACTAAATTTAAGCTGAAAGACGAACATGTTTGAAAGTGTTTTTTTTCTGTAAAACCTCATGGTTGAATGAATGATTTTATAAGTAAAATCGCTGAACGCTCCAATTATACAGAAGTGCCTGAAAACAAAACTGTGATATCTCTGTGCATTGGCTATATTGCCAATGCATAGTATTTTCAACATTCACGTAACCAATTCTGCAATCGTAAAACTGTCTTGAGTTATCCAATGATGCGAGCTAAGCAAGCCCTAAACTTGAACAATAAATCCTTCGAATTAAACAGCAGAATATGTTGTTTGTCCAGTCCCTCTAGAACACACATTAAAGTGTTTTCTGATCTGTAACGTCCCTGTCAGTAGGACGACACCATCTGTCTGATCCGTCCAAAAACGAAATGTCTTTCACAGTGCGACAACTTTCTTAGGGTTAGACACAAAAACAACTTGGTTAGGTTTAGGGGAACATCATTGTTAAAATATATACTTTGTTAAGGTTAGGGGGACCTTCATTATCATGGTTACAGCAACGGACACTGTCGCTTTTGCTGTGCTCCAGTTAGACCAGTTGACCTGAACATCACCTGAACCTGAGGGCTTGAACATCACCTGAACCTGAGAGCTTGAACATCACCTGAACTTGAAACAGAAACACAACTTACACTACAGGACAGACTACAGTACTATATTCTATGTGGCATTATACACACAAAAAAACATAATTCAAGAAAAATGGATATGTGCTTCAAGAGACGCTTAAAGAGACAATCTTAATCAAAAAATTGTGGCAGAAGATAACAAAGATAAAATGAAAGCCAGTCCCTCTCTTTAATATTTCCTCAAAGAACACAACAGGAAATGACTCTTTGATTGTTGTCATTACATGTAAGATCATTAGACATAAGGCACATTTCTATGCTGCCCAAGGATCCTTCATAGAACATAACAGTGGGAAGAAGCCCAGTACAGTCCCCATTCAGCTAGCAAATTAGAGTTGGTGAATAATTTAATGAGTTTCCCCCAAAACAGTGTGTTGTTGGTAGAGCAATCAGTCACACACAAAAAACATGCAGCGCAGGCCACACTGAACCACAGCCATATGTCATTTCTACTATAATGGTGTTTAGCTCTATTTATACACACACACGCACACAAAAACAACCTGGTACAATGGATTGCAAATACAGCTGTGTTTTCCACTTAATAATATATAGGCTACATACAAAATACTTGGGGAAAAAAAGAACAACAAGACAATCATTAAGAAGAACAGACACACAATCACTTCGCTGGATCTGAGAGAAAGATAATATCACAAAACAAGAGCATACGGTCAATAGCTTACCACTTGGCACACACACACACACACACACACAGAAGAGATCCGCAGGGATCGCAGCTAACGATGTGAGCTCCCCAACAGGACTATAGAAATTGACAGTCAGGCGA
>NC_060159.1:17040036-17042532 GCF_021292245.1 Micropterus dolomieu
ATGGATATGTGCTTCAAGAGACGCTTAAAGAGACAATCTTAATCAAAAAATTGTGGCAGAAGATAACAAAGATAAAATGAAAGCCAGTCCCTCTCTTTAATATTTCCTCAAAGAACACAACAGGAAATGACTCTTTGATTGTTGTCATTACATGTAAGATCATTAGACATAAGGCACATTTCTATGCTGCCCAAGGATCCTTCATAGAACATAACAGTGGGAAGAAGCCCAGTACAGTCCCCATTCAGCTAGCAAATTAGAGTTGGTGAATAATTTAATGAGTTTCCCCCAAAACAGTGTGTTGTTGGTAGAGCAATCAGTCACACACAAAAAACATGCAGCGCAGGCCACACTGAACCACAGCCATATGTCATTTCTACTATAATGGTGTTTAGCTCTATTTATACACACACACGCACACAAAAACAACCTGGTACAATGGATTGCAAATACAGCTGTGTTTTCCACTTAATAATATATAGGCTACATACAAAATACTTGGGGAAAAAAAGAACAACAAGACAATCATTAAGAAGAACAGACACACAATCACTTCGCTGGATCTGAGAGAAAGATAATATCACAAAACAAGAGCATACGGTCAATAGCTTACCACTTGGCACACACAGACAGAGACACACACAGACAGAGACACGCAGGGATCGCAGCTAACGATGTGAGCTCCCCAACAGGACTATAGAAATTGACAGTCAGGCGAGAGTGAATGAGCACAGTAAACACAAACACACACTTCCTGTACTGTACACAAGCACACTTGCACCTCAGCATGAAAAACTAACAAATACTATCTTACTAAATATATAACCAAAGAATAACAACACAGCCAGTAGGTCCTTATCAGTGAGCAAATAAAGAGTCTGCTGTTTATAACCTGCTATTATTCTTTCCCTCTCCCCAGACTAATTGTGAGGATTGGAATTTACATGCTTAACTGCTCTTGCTGCAGCTGATAGCGTGAACATTTTCGTCCAGAAGCTTCACTTCTGGGTTGATTAATTTGTCCTCAGGAAAATGTGAACTTTGTTGATATGGGATACGTGAAAGGCTCAGTGATTAGCACTGTTCCCTGGCCTGGGTTCTGTATTCACATCAAGCCCCTGTGATTGGACACAACTTCCAGCTTCCACTAGACTTTCTGGCTCACACCGGTGTATGATATTTGCCGCTAACTGATTGCCCAAGTTCCCATTCACTGCCTTTGTCAGCGAGGAATGAACTTTCCACACATGCACATGGTTTACAACTTCGTGTCTTACCAAATTCAAACATTGTGTCCACTATTGCTCACGTGGTCTTCTACTTTATAACTGCTGGTCTAATCTTTCCCCTCCCCTTTCTTCGGCAACAGATTCTCCCTTAATTTTAACACTTTGTAACCATGAAATACCAGATATCCTCATGCTGCCATTAGTCCTGCAAAAAGCATAGAGTTACAAGCTCTTTTTGAAGCAAACTTCTCTAGAAAATGTGAACTTATCTTGTGGTTTTTTTTTTGGAATACCTGACGGCTCAGTAGTTAGTACTGTTCTCCTAATCAGGATTTTGTGTCAGATCATAAGATCCCCAGTTTGATCTCTGGCAGTGCTCCTCATATCACTGCTTTAATAAGTTGGTTGATTCCCACTAGCATCATTGTTGGTCAAGCAGCTGCAGCTTGCAAGCTCTCACACACATTTTCTTCAGGAAATCCATTTCTAGTGTCTCTCTCCTCTCTGTTCTCACCTATACTTTTTTCGGTACTCTAGAGGTGGTGGTTATGAATTCAGCTTGCAGTGAAAAGTGATTCTACATTTGTCAGCTGAGCTTCAAAACTTAATAATGAGGTAAATTTGGACTTCCAGAACTTGAGTTCACTTTGAATCCCAGTTATACAAAAAAAAAAGTACAGTGGGGGAAATAAGTATTTGACCCCTTGCTGATTTTGCAGGTTTGCCCACTTACAAAGAATGCAACGATCTATAATTTTAATCATATGTACATTCTAACAGTGAAAGACAGAATCCCAAAGAAAATTCCAGAAAATCACATCATATGAATTTATAAAAATTGATAACCATCTGATGAGGAAAAACAAGTATATGACCCCCTACCAAACAGCAAGTATTCTGGCTCCTACAAGCCAGTTAGTCTTTCTTTAAGACACAGCCCCAATCCCAACAAATTATCTACATCAAATACGCCGGCCTCACCTCGTTACCTGTATAAAAGACACCTGTCAACACCCAAACAACCAGCATCCAACATCACCACCATGGGCAAGACCAAAGAGCTTTCTACGGACATCAGGGACAAGATTGTTGATCTGCACAAGGCTGGGATGGGCTACAAGAGAATCGGAAAGCAACTTGGAGAGAAAAGATCAACTGTCGGTGCAGTTATCAGGAAATGGAAGAAGCACCACACCACCGCCAACCTCCCTCGGTCTGGGCCTCCACACAAGATCTCGCCTCGTGGGGTGTCCCTGATCATGCGAAC
>NC_060159.1:17042632-17059275 GCF_021292245.1 Micropterus dolomieu
CCCTCAGTGAGAGAGCTGAAGATGGGTCGAGGATGGGTGTTTCAGCACGACAACAACCCTAAGCACACCGCCAAAGCAACAAAAGAGTGGCTGAAGAAGAAGCACATCAAGGTTCTGGAGTGGCCTAGCCAGTCTCCAGACCTGAATCCAATTGAAAATCTTTGGAGGGAGCTTAAAATTCGAGTTGCCAGACGACAACCTCGGAACCTGAATGATTTGGAGGCTGTCTGCAGGGAGGAGTGGGCCAACATCCCTGCCGAAATGTGCACAAACCTTGTCACCAACTATAAAAACCGTTTGACATCTGTGCTGGCCAATAATGGCTTTTCTACAAAATATTAACATGCTGTTTGTCCAGGGGGTCAAATACTTGTTTTTCCTCATCAGATGGTTATCAATTTTTATAAATTCATATGATTTGATTTTCTGGAATTTTCTTTGGGATTCTGTCTTTCACTGTTAGAATGAACATATGATTAAAATTATAGATCGTTGCATTCTTTGTAAGTGGGCAAACCTGCAAAATCAGCAAGGGGTCAAATACTTTTTCCCCCACTGTATGTGCCTCCCCTCAGGCACTTGCCGCAGATGCTTCTTATTGTGAAGGTGCTATCTGCCAGGCTCCCCACTGAATAACTCCATGCTCAATTTTACAGTCTTGACATGACTCTATAACAAAGTGTGTGAGGATAATAATGGTTTTGTGCAGTAAACTTTTTCTTTGAAGATTAGAAACAATAGAAACTTCTGCAACACTGAGCATAATCACTGAAAATACTAACCCACCGCAGTATAATCCACTCTTTCCGTCTGTAGTCAGTGGTGATCAATATGTCCAGGGCTACTTAGAAAAGCAAATGGTCTGTCATTTTCTTTCAGCCATTGTAACATGTGTACAAGCGCTGAATAATTTAACTGAGCAGGGCCTATCATGTTCTGGCTCACTTTGTAGCACTTCAAAAGGTGCCATTCATTATTGATTGTTCTGCAAACAATTTACTTTCATCTGCTCTATAATTCAGAGCTCCCTTCCCTTTCCATTTGTATGTTATTTTTTCTTTGTGGGCCTCAAGTTTCTTTTGTAAATCGACTGTAACAGTGACGAAATCACTGGCTTAGGTGAATTCGAGAAGAGCACAACTGTAAAATGTAGAATATTTTTACAAGTCAAACAGAGTTGTTCTTAAGGTTGCACTAATTTACCACAGCTGCTGGTAGCTCAGCTGGAGGACAGGAACCCTTTGCCAAGCGCTGCCCCAGACTGCAGGAACCACACTGATACAAACATGTAGGGCTGCAGCTAACAATTATTTTAGTATTTGAAGCTTCGATAGATTATTTCAACGATTCATTGATGCGTCGTTTAAGAAGTACTTTTTCTTGGCGACATCAATGTCTGTACCAAAATTTCATGGCAATCTATCCAGCAGTTGTCGAGATATCTCAGTTTGGAGTGGTGGGCTGACCGACTTTACCTTCCCTAGAACCTGGCTGCGAGCACTGCTAAATGTCAGTGAATCTACTGTTTATCATTACAATTATGTTAATAATGTAAATCTTGTAAATATCCACACTTTTTATCTTTTTATTTTTTCTTTATTTTATATTTCTATTTTTTATATTTATTTATTTATTCTTCTTCATCTTTCTATTATTCTTCTATTCCTTAATTACATTGATTTGCAAGTGAACAATTATGAATAAGTTTCCCTCAGGGATCAATAAAATATTTCTGATTCTGATTAGGGTCTAAATAATCACAAAAACGTGTTTATGCTTCTGGTGAAATAGAACATTTCAAAAGGTACAAAATCACAGAGTTTATTACAATGCTTCAGGCATGAGGAAGCCAACATAAAATTCAACAGAGTATGAGGTTTTTGTTTATAAGCTTGCAGTTTAAGACCAAGCAATAAATTGTTGAGTCTCAATGTGTACAGCGTGGAGGGATTGTATACTTTTGAAGTCAGAAAAGCCCGGTTGGTTGGTACAAAGAAAAATAACGAAGATAAACAGAAACTCAAGAAGGGAATAAAAATAAATGGAAATGAGATGATTTGATTTAGTGCTGAAATCAGGAGAAGAGAAAGAACAAGGAAGATTCCTTTGAGCAGAGAGCAGCCATTTGAATTGTAAACAGTCTTATCTCACTTCTGACGAAACTGCTTTCCATAAAACTAAATCCCATTCTAAAGATAAAACAGGCAAAAAATCATAAGGTCTAACATATAGAAACTGTATGCTTACTCTCAACACAACAGAGAAAGTAGTTCAAAAGTGTTGCAGAGTTTCATCTATTTTTCAAAGACGAACACAGGGCTTATACACAGACCACTAGATTTTTAGAACACATATTGTTCTTTCTGATTGATCAGTGTTTGTGTCTGCAGAGCAAGGGGCAGAACAGACAAAAGTTTTTAGTATTCAGGGTTGATGTTCAGATAGCACCACTAACAGTTGGATGTTAATTCATTCTCATTTTGTTTGATAATAATAATCTTCGGCTGCGCGACCGGTGTCGCAAACAATCAACGAGCTACATCGCCAACACCACATCTTCCTCTCATCTGATATTGCTTACAATTATGCCAGAAAATTGTGACTACAGCTGGATAACATTTTGTGACCTATTTAAAAAAAGAACAGCTGTTGGTCAAAGATTTTATCCTGTTACAATGGGCTGTTTCTTTGGAGCCATCCTGATAAGAATTACACAATATTACATAAATAAAACACAGAATTATTATTATGATGAGGTGCTATGATGTCTCAACCAAATGACATTATTGCAGTCAGTCTTGTACTTATCTGGTAAATGCACAAGTGGAAATTTTATTCCGCTGCAGTAAACAATCTGAGCTTTGTACTTAGAAGCTGCTGTGATATAACCTTTTGTGATAAATAGTGTTACAATACATGTGTAAATCAATGTAAGACATTCTAATTTATAATTCTTAAAACAATCATGTACAACAGGGAATTTCAAACTTTTCCACATCCCCAGGGGGCTAATGGCTGAACTGGGACACACAGCACGTTTTAATAAAAAATATTCTGTCATTACGTGAGAGCGATGTACCAGCATAATTAGGCTTTCCTTTCATTTCATTATGCCTGGACTATTACATTGTTTACTTTGCGTATTTTAACCAGAAAGCTTTCAAGCCCCAGACTGTCCTAAATCCAGCAGCCATTTAGGCCCTTAAGTTGAATTTAGAGACACAAAACCCCTATTTTAGCCTATCCACCACACTGGTAGCTCCATTTTAGCCATCTGTATTCCTATATGTTTAAATAATTTCACTTTTACGTCATTTCATAACCTAGCACCTAGCTACACTGTAGAGCTTTTATGCCCATATGAGCCACATGTAGCCTGAGATCCTCAGACAACCTTCAGACCGAAAACAACTCTGTGTTCAAACAACAGTGTTGTTTGTGGGGTTACAGTGATTCAGGTACCGGTGAGACGTGAAATAACATCCAGGAAGTCCAGGTAGAGTAATAGATCTATGAGTTTGAAGGCTTATCAGACACCATAATCCCGCACAGCGGTTTATAAAACTTCTATTCTACTCTAACTCTTCTTCTACCTGTAGTACAGCATTCACGTAACAAAGTAATCCTCAGGTAATGTGCTCTTGCGCGTATTGATTGATAAACACCGTGCCTTGCCGGATGATGTTGTGTTGCAGCTATAGTTGACCAAGGTTAAACTTTTTTGCTTTTGGGATACAGTGACAGTGCTAATCAGACACTGAGCCTGCTGTAAAACATTGGATTAAAAATACCATTAGTAATTCAAATTCTAATTCCAAGGACCCCCTGATATTCCTCAGTGGACACACACTTGGAGTCATTGACCTCAGGTTGAATCATATAACCTCCTCTTTGCTCCAGTGCTCAATAACTCACACACAGCGCAGTGCAGATTATCATCGCTCAGCTACAGGGGAAAACAAATAATAAAACATGGTCTATATGCCACTACAGCACAGAGACCATCATGCATTATTGCTTTCTCTTTGTGTTGTGGTAATGTGATCGCACTTGTCATCGCATGGTGCGACACACTGGCCTTACAGTGTCTTGGTGCAGACCGTGATGAAGCAGATCAATTACTCTGGTAATGATGCTTCCTGTGGACATATGGAGCAGGTGTGAGAAGAACACAAGCTATGACTCATCTTGAATTATTTACCCACTTAAATGTGGGCCAGGTTGTGTTTATGTGTGTGTGTGTGTCTTTGCATGAAAGTTTGTGTGTCTTCTGCTTGTGCACAAGCGCATTTAAGGCTTTGCAAGCTGTGAGTGGATGAAAAAGTTTAAAAGCATCTGGTTTAAAAATAGTAATACATGTTTTTCCCTTTCTGTCTTTCTTTTTCTTGCTATTTCCAGTTGCCAATGGAAAACTGGAATCCATCTTTACTGTGCTCAAAACTGCAATGTACTTTACATATGTTTTAACTGACTTAAACACTCGATGTTTGGGTTTGGCCACCGCAGAATGATGACAATCAAAGGTCACCTTGTAGTCTGTTGCCCATGTCTCCAAGATTTCAGTGACTCAAGTAGGTCTGTTGTTTTTTGACAGCAGTTTTCACAAATGGAAAAACAACTAGGCCAATCAGAGCTTTGTGGACGAGATTGTGTTGGAGCATCACAAAACATTAGCATGTTAGCAACTGTAGCATGTTAGCATGCTAACAGTGGCTAATTAGTAATAAACACAAAGTATGTAATTAGTTTTGCAGATAAACCAAAGTGATGAAAATTAAATTAAATGTATGACTTTCTGTGAATCGTCATGGGTGGCTGTGACATTCTCGTTCTTTCTCTTTACCTCTTCCTCACAATGACATGACAGCAGTTAGGAGCTGACTTGATGTTGAACTGATACAACATCTGTCTGCACACCTGTCATTGGCTTTTGACTCTGAGTCGTCTTCGTAAGTGAAACCTGCAGCGCACACATTCACACACAACTGCATTCACACACAGCAGACAAGATAAGGTCACACAGATAAAGTATAAAGACAGTGGTAACACGCACACATACATTACCACCCACACACACACAGACGAGCAAACTAAATTTTAATGACTGCGTAGGCGACATAATGTGTCCTCAGTCTGGACACATCAACCAGTTGTCCAGTTAAACGCAGCAGCTGTAACCATTTGATTGGATTTGCTACAGACTCAGGAGATAGACTGGCTTCCTGCCACATCCAGTCTGCATCTTTTCAGGTCTGGACACATCAGCCTGAGGGGCTACAAAGGAAAAAACCCCAAGATAAAGAGGATGAGGATGCGGAGTGGAGGGAAATTAATGAAAGCTGGGGTGGGCAATTTATTTCCGAAGCGTTATTTTTTTTGTTGTTGTTGAAATTCTCTTTATATCACAACATCAATCAATAAATCAAATGCTCTGCTCAAGAATCAACTATTTGTGTCTCTGTGACCACAGATCTGTGACGTACCTACCTACTTGCCGACCTGTGTGCACTCTGCCCGTCCACTCACTGTGCATGAAAATGTGTTTTAGGGAGTGGCTTTTGGGGGAGGCCGGAAGAGATGGGGTGTGATTCTTTTGGCTGGATACTTTCAAAATCTGGTTCTCCAACACTGCCTACCCCATCTTCAATTAGGTAGTTTCCACAAATGCATCTGCTCAAATAATTTCTTAGAAGTAATTAGACTGCTGTACAGGGCGCTTGGAGAAGGTCTGGGTATTAGTGCTTTGTTTAAGAGCACTTTGGTCACCAATGTAAGAACTGTAAATCGCTCATAATTAAAATAAATGAATTGTAACTATTCTCATCAATACACTTGTCAAGCCAGTATTATATCAAACACATGTACTGCAAATAATTACAGTACAAGACACGTTCAACATGTGATCCCAGTTGCATCGTGCACTCAAGCACTCTGTGTGTTTTTCATGATCTGACTGTCTAGAGATTGTAAAGTGACAAATGTGCCCATTACTGAGGATCTAATGCAGTTTCATTACCTCCACTTCCCCACTGATGTGAAACTCATTCATGACCAGCTCTGTTGTTTGCAGTCTGTTACACACACAATTGAGTCAATTTAGAAAAATCCCTCAGGGAATACAAGCTTTTTCTCCTTGATCTGAGAAACCTGCGCCATGTGACAGTCTGAATTAGTCACAGGCTGTGACAGGAAGGCAGGAGGGGCACTGAAACCACCAACAGTTTACTCTGAAATGCTGTTGGTGTGGCAAATGTGATTTAAGGACAAGCTGGGAGCAATGGTACACTTTACCTGTTGGAAAAGACTTTGCTGTAATTGTACACTTGGATCTCCAACGTCTCGTTTCCATCCAGCCTGCTGGCAATGGGCCACCGAAATGTCTGAAAAAAAGACAGAATATCATGGATTTAGAAGATAGTAGGGCTGCAACTAAAGAGTTTATGTATTATCAATAAATCTATCTTTTTAATTTTTGATTAATCCAAAAATTGTTTAGTCTATCAAATGAAAGAAACCAGTGAAAATGCCCGTTTGTCACATTCTGCCTGTCAGCCATGTTTTAGTTTTGCACTCTGTGAGTTTTGGTCAGTTAAGAATATCTGTTATTTTGGTCTTTGGTCATTTTAGTTTTGTTCTGTTGAGTTTAGTTCACTGTGAGTTTACTTATTATTGTTATTTAGTCTGGATTATTATTCATCTAGTTATTATCTGTCAGCTAGTGTTTAGTGGTGTTTTGGTATTTTCCTTATTTCCGTTCTGTTCCTGGTTGAGTGTTGTCCTGTTTCCTGGTTAGTTCTGTCTCTGTTCCCTACCCCGGTCTGTATATCAGTTGGTCCATGTTTTCTTTTGGAGTTTTTCTCCTTGTCTTGTGTTCTCTGTTTGTCCTGTCTCTATCTTAGGTTTAGTTCTGCATTTTGGTTCTGTGTCTTAGTTTATGTTATATTATATTTGACATTTTTACTTTCTTATAAATCTAAATAATTCTAAACAAAACATTAAGCTTCCTGTTTTCATTTGTCGGCTGGCTCAGTTCCATCTGAGCGGGTCCCACAGCATCACCCTGTCAAAAATCACTCTGTATTTATTATATGTGTACTACATTTACAGCTAACAATCCCACAATACAGTGCTTTGCATTTTATAGATGTAGTGAAACAAAAAGATGATGATTAGTATACAAAATCTCAATTTACTGCTGAATTTTGAGTAAACTATGTAGTGAATAAGTGTGAATAAGTAAAGGAGTGGGTGGTTTTGGACACAGACAGCAGAAAATTGCTGCATTAAGTCACCCAGAGACAGAACATATTCAAAGTCTCATGTCAGCATACATATGTTCCTCTGAGGTATCCTTGAGTTTAAAAGACCAGCTACAGATGTGTGTTCAGGAAGGAATAAAATCGTCATAATGTTTTATTTATCACCATAAACATCTCTAGGTCCTCTAGCACTGACTTAGAATATTGATAATGTTTTTGCTATAAGATAAAACAAATCCAAGCAAAGCTGTATAGTAATGTCCTGGATATCCTTGAGAAAAAACCCCAGGTTGTGAAAACAACTTTGAAGGATAACCTTCATTTGGCATTTTCACTATAATTGGCTCTGAACAGACCGTTTTAAGGTGGCTCATTTCATGTAGCTTTGACATGAAAAGGAAAAAAATAACCGTCTTTGCAATAAATCATTTCCACCACCCATCTCCTCTGTGATGTCTTTAATAATTGGCTTTGTAAGGTTGATCAGACACTCAAGCATACAGTACATCTCTCTTGAAGGGCCTGTCATTTATAAATTTTTATGAACCCTGAGTCTGTTTATTAGCAGTCAGCATTTCAGTCAAATAGGTGGATGAGTTGTAATCTCTTCAGTCAAATCATCAAGTACAGCTAAGTACAGTCAATAATATGTGACTTTTTTTATACAGCTACTAAAAAGTCAATGACAGATATTAATCTTCACATATCACATCACAGCTATAGAATCAAATAATCTATAAAAGGTACTTTTAAAAAAGGATGAAACATATTTTATTTTTGGGCATTTGCCTAGAATGAGATAGAACAGTTGGAGAGAGTCAGGACATGCTGGAGAGAGAGAAGGGGCGACATGCAGCAAACAGTCACAAGTCGGACTCAAAACCGGGCCGCTGCAACTGAGCTGAACACCACCCTGAAAGTCTCCTCTTTTTTAATCCACATTTTTGAATGACCAATAGGAGCCAATTCAACAATTGAGGCTCTAAAATGGGATTAAATTTGGATTCTGTGATGTAACTCCAAACATCGTCCGAGCCTTGAGAGTGATGTTTTAAATCTAATTTACTCAAACTGTTTCTGTAAGAATCCTCGTATTTAAATAGGTGTGAAAAATCAATTAAATCAATTACAATTACTACCTGATAGTATCCAACATTTGCTCAGTGGTATGGAATTAAAATGTTTAGCACACTTTAATGAACAAATATAAAATGTATAAATATGTTCGATAAGAGTCGTGTTCAATTGTATGGCAATACTATTGTATTTACTGTATCTATGTTGCATTGTTCGCTACTGCATTGTTTTGTTGGGGGAAATTTACATTTTTTGCTGGGTTTTTTTTCTCCCAAATAGTTTGTGTAATCCTCTAATTGACCAAAATAAATTTCATTTTCAGTATATCTGGAAATGTTTCACAGTTTAAAAAAAAATAAAATAAGTATAAGCAATCCTCTTTGCACTCTTAAACTTCTAATTGCAAGTTAAATTAGCAGGGTAATATATCCAGTGCTCCCCTCCGGTTTGTTTTGAACTGGCTTTACTGACAGAATAATTAATCTGTTAAATTAAGATCCGGACTTTAAGTGACTGTATTTGGAATATTATTTAGCTGTAGAAAATTTTGAAACATTAAGTAGGTAATATCTATGAGAAAAGTATGTTATGATAGATGTGCTAAAAGCTTCGAAGCTATTTACAAGCTCTATTAAAGCATTAACATGCATATTAGTTGTGATGAAAATTGTGATGTATTCAGATCTCCGGTGTTGTGGCTGCAAAACTCAGTATTCAAACAGAAACACTGATTAGAAAGGTTGGAAACATGATGAATTCACGAGTTGATTCATATTAGTAAATCACATCGGAGCCCTGTGTGCTACAGCATCTTGGAAAATAGGCTGTATGAGGGCGTAGGGTTACACAGGTGATTTAAAACTCATTCGCCCTCTGCTGATGTTGGCCTCTTATTCAGGAGAACACTGCAGGCTGTCAGGCAAGTGATCCATCAGGACTGTCCCATTACCGAATCCTGGGGTTCCCACCTGCTACTGGTAGACCTGCCTTCAAGGATCTGTGGACGTGTGTGTCCGTTTGTGTGTACACTGCATTAAACCATCACTCTGCGCTCGCTGCCACCAGTACATCTGCCTCTTCGTAGCTGCGTTTTAACTGGCGACATGCAGCCTGCAAACACCCTCAGAGTGATGGTCGGTGATGATTGGCTGAGATTATAGCTAATACAGCTGTAGCGCATCTCATATAAGACCAAATTTCCTCTAGTGTGTTTGAACAGGCGAGGGAGAGGAAAAGGTCCCAGCATGGTGTTAATGTTACACGAATGACAGCTTGCACAGCTAATGGAGAAAATGACGCATAATATACACACACCAGAGCATGACACACACTGTAGCCCACATAATACAGTACATACACACCACGGCAAACGTCATTATGTTTTATTTATACAACACCAGGGATACTGGGCAGCCACATTAATTTCCCAAGTGTAAGAAAACCACTCATTTTAATCTGTGCCTGTGCAACCAATACAAACACCTGCATGTGGTGGTGCAGGTACACATTTCCCTTTTCCTTTCTCTTTTTGACACGCACAAACACAGATGTACCAACTTTAAGCTTCCCCTCACAGCCGTGTTAACTCCATAACATGTGTCTAAGCACTTTGCTTGTCCTCATTCTCTGAATTTACATCCAAGACTACTTATCTCTACAGCAACACACAGACAGGAATCCACAACATGAAGGAGTAAGCCGTTTATGTTGCTTAATGCCTTCACAGCCACTGTGACGGGCCAAAGTGCTTACTGTGGTTTAAATACCCACACAGTGCAGACAAATAAAACAGGACCAGAGAATCCATTAAGGTGAGAAAGTGGAAATGTTTGCTGTGCTTCAGCTGTCCACAAGTTTTAAACGGTCAAATGGAATTTGGCTACAGGAAAAGAGAAATCAGACAATACACTTGCAATATCGACTCAAAAACGTGCTACTTTTTCTCAGTAGTAGAAAGCAATTTCAGATAGTGCTCCGCAACACTTAGTCACATTTATCAAACAAATCAGTTCTCCAATACACTTATTTCTTATTTTCTAAAAAAAATAGGTATCTAACAGTCAAGTTTAAAGATCTCATACTTTTTTTTGTTATTCAGAAGAAAGAGAAAAGAAAAGAGAAAGATTATTTTTCAGCGTCTCTACTTCCCAGGTAAAGACGCACCCCAAGTTTCCTTTACTCTGCTCTGTTGATCTATTTAACAGGACCAACAGACATGAAAACATGATTATGTGATCGGTTCGGTGATTTATCGAAATGCTTTTTAATCTGGTGTCTCTGGGCAGCATAATTTACACACATTTAGAGGCACATTGCCTATAGCAGCCTGCTGAATGCCTGCAGGCACATGTATGAAACACAGCGGATGAAATTTAAGGAAAAGTCATTATGTTTCAGGGTTGCCATGGTTACCCCAATAAAACCTTTGTGGGATGGGGTATATTGCCAGTCAGCTGATAACCGAGGTACATTACATTTCTCAACAGGCTATAAGGACACTGATGAGTAATCCAACTTTTTTTTTGAGTGATAAAGAGGCTTTTTTAGAGTGGTATGACCTAAAGGCTACAGATGAAAGTGGAAAAAGCTGACAGAGCATCTGATTACATCTGTCCTGGTCAAATTGATCATTATAAGTGGATGATTATTATAACTTATTTTTTTGAAATCGCTCTCCAATGTCCAGCCAGTTTGAGAGAAGGGGCGAGATTGACCTCTCATTCAGAACATAATGACTGTTTATATTCTTGATTTATAATTGTATGGCAAAATAATACAAGCAGTAGGAAAGATGCTGTCTGGCTGTAGTAAGAGCAAGGAGAGAAGACAGCAAAGTGATAAAACGCTGTATACTACAACTTTATGAACTGTTTTTGTTTGCCTGCAAGCCACTCTACCTCCCAGAGTGTATGTTTGCCACCCTGCCCACTGTATTTTCTGTCCCCCCTGCTTTTGGCCACCCCACGTAAAATATATTTCACAAGGTGAAAGGTTCACCAGGTTTTGGTCTGACAGCAGCTTTAGGGTGTAAAACATTACACTTCTCTCATTAGTCAAAAAGCTCTAAGCTCTAATCAGCCACAATAAGTGAAAACACCTGTGAGGGTGAAGTTCTTGGGTTGTTTTGTACAGTGTGTGGCTCTACACAGATCAGACTTGAAGCTGTCAAGTAGTCACTGTGCTTCTGTCTGACGTAAAACTGCTGCAATGCGCCTACTCTTACATTCAGTCTCACTCGCTGTATCAAAATGTATCAGAGTGTGTGGATAAAGAAATGTGCGATAGTAATCTGAAAAGCAATCACCACTGCAGTGATATAAAAAACAACAACAACACAACGCTGGTCTTATTTTAGATCCTCCTCTCTATTTTTGAGCCTATCTGAAGAACACACATCATATTCCCAGATCCCCCCTCTAACCCTCTGTACTGTATGATTCACTAATTGGCGGAGTGTGGCCGCTCATTAAAAGTGACGGGTATGATCTCAATAACCGGAAGCCTACAGGCCACAGTAGCCTATCAGAGGGGCTAAATGCTCGACTGAAGAGCAGCTATTACTGCTCTGATCCCACGCTGTAGCATTGTGGCAAGCAGATGGATGACCGGGCCGTCCTCAGTTTCCCCCCCTTACCATCCTTTGATATCTCATGACTGTTGCCATGGACACAGAGGATGAAAACACCTCTATGATTAATTATAAACAATATGTTCTATATTTCACACTCTCTGACTACAAGGGTAGGGAGAAAGACATTATATTTACTGTAAGAGCATTCTTTTTGCTCCTTTGTGTTGAGTTTAAAGCCTTCTTGTGATCTTATGATGATGTGGTCCTCTGCACTTGGATTCTGCAGGCTTAGGTGTATTCTTAAAAGGATAAAAGAGATAAGGGTAGACTGCTGAAAGAGGCAGTATAAGCCACCTTCTCATTACAGCAGGCTAAACCAGCTGGCTAAATGTGCTATATAATATTTGGGATTGTGAGGAAGAGTTTCTCTGTATTTGCTGTTTTGTGCGGTACAAGAGAGAGTCCACCTCTGCAATAGTAAATTATTAAATGCTGATACTTCACTCGCCTACATACAGTAACCTGACATTACCTTCCATTATAATGCTTCTTTCAATCACATTTTCTTTTTTCTTTTGACCAATGTGAATTTGGTTTTAATTTCCTAACAGTCTTGTCACTGTGGAAATGGCATGCATCCTCCATACTTCAGCTTATTTAATAACCCTTTTGTTTTCCAATTCTTTTCTTATTCTTTTTCTCCCTTTGTGGTTGTTTTCGTCTCTTTGTAGTCATTTTGTGGATGTTTTTTTTGTCCATGTAGTCATTTGTGTCTCTTTGTAGTCAGTTTTTATTTGTCTCTTTGTGGTTAACCTGGTCCAGAGACTAGTAGGCCCATTCAGTAATCCCCCCACGATGCAGTAATTAAACACTGAACGGAGCAATTTTGCAGCATAATGAGTACTTTTGATACTTTAAGTATATTTTGCTTAACATACTTTTTTACTTTAGTAGTTAAGTAACTTTTTGAATGTAGGACATTTGAATGTTTGGACTTTTTTCTATTGTAGTAATGGCACACTGACTTAACTAAATTCTGAAATCTTCCACCACTGCAACACATACACTATGTGTGTCTGACAGTCTAGATGAAACAGCATCTCTGATAAGCTGGTTCTGCTGAGAAACTCAATCTTGTCCAATTCACTGAAATCTCTGCATGCTCACTCCATCCCCCCCAAATTCAGGCTCAATTTCCTTTTTCCAATTGGACTGTCCATCCCTGTTTTCATTTCCATCCACACTCTGTTTCTCAGATGTCACTTTATCTGCACGCTCCAATATGTCTGCATTCATCTCAGTCTAATTTACAATATATGTCAAATAAAATGTCATGGGTGTAGGCATACTGACATTAATCCAGTCAGAATCTTTCATTCACCCAGAATGCATATGTATTAACCATTGTAGCAGGTACAAGCTCTGGTTGTTGGTGCTGTTCTCGATGTTATTATTCACCACTGCACTGATACTAGGCACTAAATAATGTTAAATCAATCAAAAAGTGAGATTTACTTTTATATATCAGTTAAACAGTTAAACCAAATGTTGGAATTATTAAATCTCAATTTGGATTTAAACTCTTTCTCCTCTCCTGAAATAGAGAGGCAGGGCGGACACGTACAAGACTTTTTAGCCAGTTAATTCAGATCTCATTTTGTTTCGAGCTGGACTCTAATAAAACTGCAATTAGCTCCCCAGTTTCTGCTGCGGAAGACCAGATGGTGCAGAGATAATGTACAATGCATTTGTCAAGTAATCTGCTCCACAACTCCTTGAAAATAAACAGTGTTGTGCTGGTAGCTAGCACTCACCCCTTAATTAAAAACGTTTCTGCTGAGATAGATTTTCCTTCTTCTTTTCAAAAGGAGAAGCTCTACCTTCTGTTCATCTAGTAACAGTTATTGTTAGAGCTGAGCTGCCCCATAATAAGGATTCTTACAAAAATGCCTCCAAACTGTTTTTGGTAATACAGCAACACTTTCTTATCATATCTATACAGTACAGGTTCCCCTAATAGGCTTACAGCCATACATTTCTCACCCACTGCTCACCATAATCTTGCCATTACATGAAAACCAAACACCCCTTGGTCTCAACTATTTGGACAATTGGGCCACAAGAAATGACAACAACTATTGGACAAACTGAAATTTTGTACAGACATTCATGGTATTGTATAGATTGAATCCTGATGACTTTGGTAATTTCATTACTTTTCCTCTAGTGTCACCATGTAGTCAAAATTTAAATGTCCAGGTCATTGGTGTATGATTGACTACACACCTACAAATGAATACATTTTAGTGATAATTAGCAAATGTTCGCATTCTAACACGCTAAATTAAGATGTTGAAAATGGTAAACATTATATCAGCTAAACATCTACATGTTAACATGGTCATTGCGAGTATTTAGCATGCTGATATTAGCATTAATCTCAAAGCACTGTTGTGCCTAAGTAAAGCTTCATAGAGCTGCAACGTGGCTATGGACTTAAAGTACTGTGCTTCAGATGTAAAACATTGAGTTCTGTTTTTGTGCATATTTTGCTAGTAAAGTACCACATAATATTTTATAGTTTAAATATTTTTTCTGGGTATTTCTTTACTTTGTCTACTTGTTCCAGTGTTTGGTGCTGTGTCACTCTTGAGAGGGACTGCTTAAAGCAGAGGAGTTACAAGCTGATGCACATGGATACACACAGAAACAGCAAAAGAGAAATGGGTGCTTATGTATTTTCCTTCTCCTAAGGAATCACACATCAAAGTAGAAATACAACATTCCCAGTTGAAATTATGTTTTTGATATATATCTCTTGTGCACATCTATGTATCTGTGCAAAGTTTTTTAATCCTTCTGTCATTCTAAATCCACAACACTAGTACGTAAGCAAAAAGGTTTTAAAATTAGGTACTATGTTGTGAGTATACCAACTGTCTATTCTACTGTGCTCATTTGCTCAAATTTCAGCTTTCAGCTTCCCTCTAAAGCAAAGTGGGTAAAGAAAAAATATTCTGCTCAGGTCATCATTTATTCAGTATACTCAGAGATGGGAAAGCACCTCCCTGGAGAAGCCCTGAATCTTAAAAACTGGTGAAGTTCATAAACTATTTTTAGCACCGGCATTATTCCAGCTCAGCTTGTGTCTAGTCTGGAGGCACGTCCTACTCCTCTTCTCTTTACTGGTGGTCAAGTGTTCAGTAAAGCATCATCTGAAATATGACCTCTATAGGTGGATCACCCTAATGCATGAAGTTATGTATTTTATTCCCGGGTGGCTCACTGGATATGAATGCTGTACTACTGGGGATAATGTTTATTAGTTTAAAAACCTCACCCTGATAGTGATATATTCTCATATAGCAGATACGCCTTCCTCATGCCCACTAACTTCCCAAACCTGATTACCAAGGGAAGTTCTGTGGAAGTGACCTCACTGTGGTCTCTTCCTACTCTCTTTGGTCAGCCACAGCACACCCTTGAGTTCAGTGTCCTGGGGCCTCATTACAGAAAAATCCTGCTTGTCCTATCTTAAAGGTTAAGCGTGTAAGTTTCAGTGACATCTAGGGGTGAGGGTTGCGAATTACAATGAATTGCAAAAAAACTTCTCACTCAACGCCCCCCCTCCCCTATCCAAGCGGGTAAGATAGCTACAGTGGCCAACACAGGTCAAAACAGAGTAGCCAGTCAAGAATTTAGGTTTCTTTAGATAAATATATCAAGAAATAATTTTTTACTTAATTATTCAGTAAAACCATATGATTTTGCAAATAGCGGGTTTGTGAAGTTTAACGTTAGCTGGCTGATCTGAACTTTCATGCTGTACCGTTTTATTTCCCAATAATAGTCAGTGGATTGTCTCACGAAGGTAACCAACATATTTTTGCTCACTTAGCAAAACCAAGACCCAGTTAAAAATTACAATCCAAATAAATATTTTTTCTAGGGAAGTAAAAGTTTAGCTGGCTTATCTGAGCTTCCAGCTGTAATCCTAGGTCAGAGATCACTAATAGGCGGACCGCGGTCCGGATCCGGACCCAGCCGCCGTCCTCTCCGGACCGCCGACCTACAGCCCATTTATTATTGAGACTTACTACCTTCTATTTTAACCCGCGCAGCTTTTCTAGCATTTACTGTACTGGTTTAGAGGACCAGGAAACTCACAGACCAATCGCATGTGCTCCAATCGTCTCATGTGACGCTGCTCAGCCAATCAAATCTGTGCATACCGATGCTTGCGAGTCGAGTCCGCGAGATTCACCAGAGACGTTTTGGAAACACACCCGAATTGAGGAGACGAAAGATAAAAGAGATTTCACATGACTTTTAATCAAGAATGTACAGATATTTACATGTACATTCCTCCCACGGGCAGTTCAAAACCAGAATATCTCATAGATCTCCAATATGCTAGCTGGAGCTCACGTTTCTCACTGAACAACAGAAAGTAGGAAAGTGGTAGCTCTTCAAGAGGAAATGAAAGCGAAGAGGAGGCATTACAGCTGTTCATTTGTTATGATGTGTTGAGTGTTTATTATAAAATTGGTTAGGACTACACTTCATCACTTCAAGCTACACTTTTTATTACATTTTTTCTAAAAATTAGGCACTTTAGTTTACTTAAATTTAGAATTTATTATTTGAATAGTTATTATTTATTATCCCTCCAGTTTGATGTGAAAACTGACTGAAATATTATTTGATTTGACAGTCCGTTGTTGACTAAAAACATG
>NC_060159.1:17059375-17111735 GCF_021292245.1 Micropterus dolomieu
AATTGAGGAGACGAAAGATAAAAGAGATTTCACATGACTTTTAATCAAGAATGTACAGATATTTACATGTACATTCCTCCCACGGGCAGTTCAAAACCAGAATATCTCATAGATCTCCAATATGCTAGCTGGAGCTCACGTTTCTCACTGAACAACAGAAAGTAGGAAAGTGGTAGCTCTTCAAGAGGAAATGAAAGCGAAGAGGAGGCATTACAGCTGTTCATTTGTTATGATGTGTTGAGTGTTTATTATAAAATTGGTTAGGACTACACTTCATCACTTCAAGCTACACTTTTTATTACATTTTTTCTAAAAATTAGGCACTTTAGTTTACTTAAATTTAGAATTTATTATTTGAATAGTTATTATTTATTATCCCTCCAGTTTGATGTGAAAACTGACTGAAATATTATTTGATTTGACAGTCCGTTGTTGACTAAAAACATGTGTTGATACAACTATAGGTTATAGTAATGAATGATAACACAAGTTCGTCGTTTTGATGTTCCGGACCTTTGCTTCAGGAAATTTTCTCTAACTAGACCTCATTGAAATCTAATTGAATACCCCTGTCCTAGGTTATGGTTTTATTGCCCATTAATCATCTGATTGTCTCACGAATGTAACCAACACATTTATGCCCACGCAAAACCAAAGCCTGGAGAATAAATAATAATACATGACTTTACAACTATATAGTTTTTCTACCAGGGCAGTAAAATATGAAGTTTAGCTGTCTGATAGGAGCTTCTAAGTTACGTTACCGTTTTATTGCCAATTCATGATCGCCACTACTAAAATTTCCCACGATCATTAAACTATGGCGGCAGAAAGTGACGGTGAACGCGAGCGGAGGAAAATATTCTGGCAGTAAATGTACGGTGTATGTTACAGTGTGTTAGCTTCTCAAGACCAAGAAAAGTCTGTTGTTTCTCACGTGCTGGAAAAGTGAAGAGGTTAGCGCTAAGTTAGCTAACATCTCCCCTCCCCTTCAGACTGAGTTGAGCAGGAAACTTCTACAGAAGCTACATAGCTGCTATGTAACTTAACATTAGCTCAATTTATAGAAAGTAACTGGAAGCTGTATTTTACTACTGCCTACTTGTCCAATGTTGAGAACATCAGGTACAAACTTAGACTAAACTGACTTAGCCTGCAGCTCTGTCCTGTGCAGACTGATTAAATTATTTTTCAGTTTTCAGTCTGAAAAAGTGGTTTTGGAAAAGAAAGGACGGAGGTGACCGGAGGAGCTGAGGTTTCCATTAAAAGCGTTTAGTCTCTGCAGAGCAAATGAAGACTACACACTATAACGTCTATGTTGACGATCACTGCATTGATTGAGATATATTAAAAATTGTCCTGTTGTTGATCAGAGCATCGCGTTGGACATTAGCCTGTTTCTTTTCTTTAATACACATTGGTTCCTCTTTGTTTTATAGTGATGTCCGACGGTGAGTCCATAAACAGAATGTCGCCGGTGAAACTGATCTTTCACTAAGCAGCTACAAGCTGTTATTTATTTTTCAGATGCACAGAGAGAGCGAGAGAGAGAGATAAAACAGTCCTGTTGGGTTTTACGCATGATGCACAGCTACCTCTGTATGTAGGTTTACCTGCTTCAACAACGAGCTGCTCTCGTGTTACTGCCACAATAATTCTTTGCGTTGTGAAGATTATTTAGATGCTTCAGGAATAATCAGATTGTATTGGCAGCCTGTGCTACTGCAAAGCAAGAGGTTTGATTGGCTACATCTCCATAATAAAAGGCACAGGTAACAAAAGTTGGCTGGGCAGCAAAAGTGATATTTTAAACTGACACCCTCACCTCATAAACACCCTCATGGAGATTTAAAAAGGAAAACAATTGTAGAAATAGCTAAATTACAGATAATCAGCTTCTTCACTGCATTTGCAGGAATATTTTAATGGGCTACTTAAAAAAATATACTCATCAAGTTGCTTAGTAAAACATGCAAGAATGAAATCCCCAGACTACCATGGATTGCAGAATCTGTGATATGGATCCCTTCCACATGTTGCGGCACGCAGGTGGACCGCGGATTGATTTCAAAGTTTATTATGATTTCTCCTGTTTGACCTCTCAAAATATCCTTTATTCTGGAAATGTCAGAGAACCCAGTTAGATTCTGAATGTGCATAACTTTGAACATTAGAAGATAACCTGCTGAAACACAGGAGCTATTAAAGTCCAGGAGTTTATAACTGAATTAAAATAATTTAATTTATTATGGATGAGGTAAAAAGGTGCCACATGAACATTTAAAGAGGTTACCTCAATCAGTCACTCCTGCATGTGTGTTGATTCAGCAGTGATGATATTAAAAGTTGAACTACAGGAGAAACATATCTGAAAGCAACCCGGAATGCCTGAGAGCTGCTCTGCTCTCTGTTTGCTGTTTGTCCTGCCCCCTCTGCTGAAAAAAATCCTAGAGGAAACACTGCAATTAATCAGCTGATTGTCTCATGAACATAAGCGGCACATTTCTGTCGACAGCACACATCGACAAAACACATGCTGAAGAATAATGTTAATGAAATTACAAATCCAACTATGCATTTCACAACATTGACAGGGGAAGCACCTCACTTCTCTCGGTGATTATGGCCAGCTTCTAACGTTAGCTAAACATATCAATCAGCTTTCATTTGGATCGCTAAGGGTGGACTAACTTAATTACCTGTCCAGCAGAATACGGACAACTTCAGCACCGCTTTGAAAACATCTGTCCTGCATCGGCTTCTTCTGAAAAAATCCACAACAATTATATCCTTTATTTCTGACGTCATCTGTCTGCATCTGTCCCGACTTCTCTGGCTTCATCATGTTTTCACTTCTTTGACTACGAAGATCCACACACTGTGGGCTCGTGCTAAATAAAAGGTGTAGTCCTTCATTTGTCAAAATTTCACTTCTCTTCTTACTTCTAATAAACCAGACGACTACTCAGAGACTGTATATTATTATTATTAGTTCCTCTTCTTCTATCTCTTCTTCTTCATACACATTCAAAGTAGTGATGAGCGTCTACCGCCGTCTACACTGCCGGAAGTATACAAGCAGAAGAATAGAGGTGCTCCAATCAGTATTTTTTATACCGATCACTGATCACTGGGAAGCCTTTTATTTATCATGTAGCATTATACAGTATACTGTATATTTATTTAATTAGTCCTAATTAAATAAATATTCTAATTGATTAATTAGTCCTAACAATGTATTAAGTATTAAAATTAACAGATGATAAAGTATCATGAAATGACAACTGTTTATTTTATTGCCAGGAAACATGGGCAACAAATTCCGGTCTATCTGTCTTAGGGACTTAAACCATAGCAACCTTTGCCTGATTACTGGAAACATCTTATAGCTTAACAAATACGCTATAGCTTTCCTGTGGAATAAACTACAAACAAAACAAACAGCATCTTATATCTATATATTTACTTCAACTATAAAAACTGCAACAAAAAAGGCTGTAGCCAAAATATTTAGGAGATAAAATAGCACAGGCATCATGAGTCAATGATAAACTCTGAAGTAGCCGCTTTTTGTTCTGGAAAGCTCAGGCAGGTTCTGTGGGCTTTAGGGAGTAGAGAGAGGAGTAGAGAGAGGGAGAGTGGGCTACAGAGAGGAGTCATAACAGTTATCAATGAGATTTGAAAATAAGAACATTGTTATCTCGATATGAAAGATTTAGTTGGATCATTTTGAATAGACAGATTTGCGGTAACCTTCTTTGACTGACAGAACAGATTTTGCACATGTGAAGAATGGCTCTTGCTGGCTGTACGGATCTGGCACTTACAGGGAGGACCCGCGGTTATGTAGATATAAATGGCTCTTTCTAAGGTAATAGAAACATAACGGTTCATTATGTAAGTTCTTTATACACCACTGAAAACATAGTTGTGGATATTATATTGCATTTCTGGCAATAAATCCTTACAAATATTACACACTGGACCTTTAAGTTTCAACAATAGGAAAAATTATAGCTTACTATTACAGAAGCAATTCCTAAACTCATGGCTCTGTCCTATCCTCGTATCTTATCTTAACTTAAGAAATCCTAACTAGAACTGTAAACTTGATTCTTCAATCGACACTTGTCCTGCCAGGCCTGTTTCTCTGTTAAAATGTACATGACACCTGTACCTTGACGATGGCTGTTTCACTTTACTTGTCACTGGCTAGCTAGCTTGGACAAAAAAAGACGAGAGCTTAAATTTTAGCGATCAGTTGGAGACATTAATTAAGTCAGTGTAGGAGAGGAAACCCCACCTTTTAGGGCAGTTTTCTTCCAACTTATAAAATTGTCTTGGCAGTTGATACATACCCATTAATACACAGTCTGGGAAACTGAAAGTGTTAAACTGAAATACCACGCTATTGGTCAAGCCTACTACGGGGATGGTAAGCACCGCAAAAACTGCAATGTTCATACTTTATATAATAATAATAATAATCCTTATTTGTAGAGCACTTTTCAAAAACAAGTTACAAAGTGCTTTAACAAGTGTAAAGAATAATACAAAAAAAAAAAATAAAAAGATAAGAGCATGAAAATTTTATATAAAATTAGTAAAATACAATAAAATAAAAGGGATAAAATAAAGTCAAATAAGATCGGGAAAAGCTCTCCTATAAAAGTATGTTTTAAGAAGGGACTTAAAAGAGTTCACTGACTCAGCCGACCTGATTTCCTCGGGCAGGCTGTTCCAGAGCCTCGGGGCCCTGACAGCAAACGCTCTGTCCCCTTTAGTTTTCAGTCAAGACTCTGGAACAGACAACAGACCTCTGTCCGAGGATCTCAAGGTACGTGCTGGTGCGTATGGGACTAAAAGGTCAGAAATATAACAAGGCGAGAGGCCATGAAGAGCTTTAAAAGTGATCAACAGAATTTTAAAGTCAATTCTAAAACACACTGGGAGCCAGTGTAACGAAGCCAAAACAGGAGCAATGTGGTTATATTTCTTTGTTCTGGTTAAAAGCCTGGCAGCTGAGTTCTGGACAGTCTGGAGTCGATCAATAGATTTTTGGGTTAAACAGGTGAAAAGGCTGTTGCAATAATCCAGGCGTGATGAGATGAAGGCGTGTAAAATGGTCTCGGTGTCCTTAAAAGTTAACATAGATCGAATTTTAGCTATTTTAGCTACTTTACACTTCAGGGCTTGTTAAATTAATAAATGAGTGCTTCAAAAGTTTCACAACCGTAACGAGCTCTGTAACGTTTCAAGTTCAGATTAGCATGGGCTGTACTAGACCCGACTTCAAACTCTGAAGCTCTAAGTATTGCCGTGTGTTGTATTGTTTTACTGTTTATTTTAAAGGTTAGCTAACTTTGGCGTTAGCATATTGCTAACGCTATATTGCTAACTTGGTGTTAGCATATTACTAACACTATATTGCTAACTTGGCGTTAGCATATTGCGCGGCTTAAGATAAGGCAGGCCTTTTTCGTGAATTCAGTTAGAAAAAATGTTTCTCTAATACCACAAATCCTAAATTTCATCCTAAACTGAGATAAGATAGGATTTCAGACTTAGGAAGTTTCTGTAATGAGGCCCTTGATCGGGCTGATGAGAATGTCACTGGTGAAGTACTGTGAGAACAGTGGCACAATGACTACAAAATCATCCACTTCTCCTGTAATAATTGTGTTTACACACTAGGGGTCAACCAATAATCAGTCTGGCCGATTATCGGCGCCGATATTCATCATTTTTCCAATAATCTGCATCGGTCATTATAAAAACAGTAGGGATGACCCCAAATAGTCGAAGATTCGATGCTTAGATGGGCGGAGCTTGATTCGACTGTCAATCTCACAGTCAAAGCATCAGAAACAAGGATCATGCCATTTTGGCTAAATGGGGGTGCTCAACGTCTGATTTTACATAGAACTACCTGTTTTAATAAGTTAATATACAGCCTATTACAATATACATTTCAATGTTCAATGTGCTGTAAATAAAAATTGAAAAAGAATAAAACTTTCAATAAATGTTTTTGAAGTCCGTGAATAAATCCAAAATTGTAAACCTAACCCTGAGTCGTCAGTGCGCATATGTAAGCGTAGCGTGTATGTGTGCAGTGGCAGTGGAGGAACGCTTGCTGAAGAGACCGATCCCCAGCTTCACGGTGTTGTGTCAAGTTGTTCGCACCTCGCGAGATCTTCGGATAATTTATCACCATTGATGAACCACATAAAGAATATTTTATCGTTTTTAAATAGCCGGTGTGACACCAAAATTTGTGACCTATCAGATTCTATGACCCTGGTCGGGTTTAGGCACCAAAAGTACTTGGTTGGGTTTAGGCACCAAAAGTACTTGGTTAGGTATAGACACCAAAAGCACTTGGTTGGGTTTAGGCACCAAAAGTACTTGGTTATGGTTAGGAAAACATTGTCGTTTGGGTGTAGTCACAGAATCTGATAGGTCACAGATTTTGGTGTTACACCGGCTACTTGAAACAGACCCGCGGGGAACCGCAACATGCATGTAGTTGACGACAGCAGTAATGCACGTAAAACTCTGCACAAGACCGGTGAATGACAGGCGAGAGAGAGAGAGAGAGAAAAGGGTCTTCAAAAAGCTTCAGATTAGCTGGAAAGTTACAGTGTAAGTTGAATGAATAGAGACTGCAGCTCTGCAGCTTCTCAACATTAAAGCGGAGCTACCCCTCGCTCGCAATCACCGCACACAAAAACACACACATGATTCGACTATCAGTTGTCTATAGGCAGGATTTGACTGATTCGACTATGTAAATCCTTAGTCTTAGCCCTAAAAAACAGATAGCCGATATAATTAATTAATAAAAAAAATGAGCTCTGATGCAGCTACCTATCTGTCTGCTTAGGGTTGGAGCCCACAGAGTGGTGAGTACAATGTCCCACCCACAATACTAGCTGATTGGATACAAGTCACAAGTAATAGCCTATCAACACCGACTATTGCGCAGAAGTAGCCAATAGAACAAGCGAGCCACCACACTGCAGCCCCTCCTCTTCTGTCTCACCAGAGCTCCCATGTAGAGACTTGCGCGGGACTGTTTTCTTGATCCCGCTCCCGCTGATTTTGTGACCATTACTGCCCGCTCCCGCAACATGTGTGTTCCTCTACCGCCCATTCCACACATGTGTATCCACTCCTGCCCGCACCCTCAATTTATCACTCAAAGTTAACAAGTCCATCTCTGGGATGGATCTCTAATTCATTTTATTTACTATTTACAAAGATTAAACATGACAATTAACTTTAATCTTATTATTTTCACTTTTACGCCCTAATCCAGAGTTCATATCCTAAGTACTTTGTGGTTAGGTTTCAACAACAAAAGCACGTTGTTTAAGATTAGGGATCGTAGTTTGGTTACATGTTAATAAAGTAAAACGCCATGTCTCCTGCTTCAAGTTACTGTTGATTAAAGCAAGACCGTGGTGTTTGGTGTACAGGCGGTGTATTTTTGGCCACACAGTCAGTATAAACATTTTCCAGCTTGGCAGATGAATTCATTAAACAGGAACTCTAACAATTTTACACACCAAAGTCTATTTACAGGTCTTGGGCTAATTAGTAGAGACAGACACCTGAAAAAGCTGGATTCAGAATGCAGTGGAACATAATCACAAGACTTTCATTAAAAAGTCAGACTGTGCACTTAGTGCACTGTAGGGCCACAGCAGCTGGAAGCTAGTGGAGAAGGAATATTCTTGCATTCATTATGACTGTATAACTCCCCTTTCCTTGTCTGTGAAGTTCAAATCTCTTGACATCTTGTTTTGTAAACTAAACAAACACAAATTCTTGCATGTGCCCTCTCTCTCTTGCACGCACATTAACATGGACACATACGCATGTACAGTAGCAATATCTTGAGGCTTATACTCAGTGAACCCTGTGGCCACATAAAATACTTGCAGGGCTTTCAGTTCTTTGCTCCAGTTATGTCTAACTAGTGAGGGGGAAGCCCTGGTGTACTGCAGCTAAAAGCCAAGCCCCACCATGGAATGAATAATGAATACAGATTCTCCATCCAGTCTATCTGCATATAGTTCAAACGCATCCTGCTAGTCCATGCATAAAGCAACAAGACACACAACTCTATGCTAATGGGCCGCAATTCCAGGGGCTGGACTGGGCTTACTGAGCCATGCAAATGTTCCAGTGCTGAGGATGAAGATGTCAGATGAGGAGGATGTGATGAGGAATTGCTCAAGTGTTTGTGTGGGTGGCTATAGAAACAGTACATGCACAGACACATACACACATGCAAATAACACCGACTCAGGAACTACTGGAAGCACAAGTCGTCCCAAGGGAGGCCTGGACATTTTATTGATGCTGAGTGATGCTAACGACCTCCCCAGCACTACAGGACCAAGATGAGAGCATTGGGTGAAGCTGTCACAGGACATCACATATCAGTGCCAACCACTCACTTTTATACCAGTTACTGCAGTCGTCCCTCAGGAATAATATAATGTGCCATTATTAATAGTCATATATCTCCTGTTTGTCTACTTTTCTCTCTTATATTTCACTTGCAATTCTACAAAAACAACATTATTTCTGCAGGGAATGTGTCGTGTGGATGTGTGTGTAAGTGTGTGTGTGTGTGTGTGTGTGTGTGTGTGTGTGTGCGCAAGACTATATAAGCAACCAAATGTGTCATTTAGCCATTTTCCTGATTAGACTGATAACAAAAGCTCTGGTTATCAGCAAAGGAAGCTGCACTTTGCTTGTGAGCCCATCAAGGGAAAAATGTTTTTCTTTGTAAAAGCAAGCAGCTCAGAGAGAAAAAAACTGTAGTCAAACCTCCCTTGGGAAGGAACTGTGTGTTTGAGGCTCTCATTCTTTTGTTTCTCTTATTTCATTCCCTGACTTTATCCCCTACCCCTGTTCTGTCCGGTTTGCTTCCACTTTGTGTGGATTTCTTGCAGCACTTTTCTCTTGATCCCTAACCCCTCATCTCTTTCTTTTCCCCGTTCTGCTGCATTAAATGATTTTTTGCATTTGAATCCCCCATAACACCGGTTTGTCAGTGTGGCAGGAGCCTGCAGGAATCCTACTGGGAACATGTCCCAGAATGCCACGGCAGCCACAGTGAAAAAGAGCGACTGACCCGAGGGGGCTCCAATGAAATCCTCAAAGTTCTGAAGACTTTCTCGGGTCTGTGCTGTTGCTCAGAATAATATAATTCCCTGGCATTTAAGTGAAACTGTGAAGTGTTCATATCCACAAAACTTTCTTTTTCAAGTTTTCAATTCTAAGAACTTCTGGTTCTGACAGGAGAGCTATTACAGGGACCAGCTCTTCCTCTCTAAAGCAGTGGTGTGTCTAGTTTAATTACAACAGAGCAAGTATTCAATGTCACACATGGGTGGAGGCCACTACCTCTACCTCGCCTCTCAGACACTGATTGGCCATCAGTGAACAGGAGAGGGCCATTAGGAGATACTTGGCAGGACATCGGCAATTTGCAAGCGAGGATCAGTAATATTTTGGCTTAGAACATTAATTAGTTTTTAACATGTGATCCACGTCTGGATCATTGGTTACCACTGTCGCCTCACAGCATGTGTGTGGATTTGTGTAGTCCAGTCTCCTAGGAATTATGTCCATATTAGATAATTCCGCCCCTTGGCATATATATGCAATGCCATGTTAAGTGCCAACTCAAGACATAGTGTGCACAATATGTAGCGAGCCAGAAAGTAGGAATGCACTTTAAAGTGAACTTGAAATTGCTCCTAGATGTAAATGTGATGGTAAAATATGTTTGTCTGACTGGCAACCTGTCTAAGGCGTACCCTGCTTCTAACACAACGCATGCTGGGATAGGGTCAGGGGTCAAATTGATCAGTGGATGGAATTAATCCTCTGTAGATATGCCATAAGAGAAAGATCTCCTTGAATGTCAACAGCAGCTGGGCCAATATACAGTATAGTAGATAGGTATAAATGTGAATCTTTCCTGTACTCACTTATGTCTAACAATACATGATTTTAAGTTTGAGTTGTATTAATGTTATCACTTAAATCAAAAGAAAAAAATCCATTACCTACATAATGCCTGCTAATTATTGACTTACCACTAGATTCATTGACAAAACCTGCAACTAATGGTAATAGGTGTACTGTTATCTGCAGTAAAGACAGGAAGGTTGTGGTTTCTATTAAGTTAAGAGATAATTGCTGATTAGTCATTATCGAGGAGGGTTAGTGTATGACAAGGGAAATGAAGACACTGACCTCATTAAAGTGGGCTGCCTCCTCGCAGTTCTCTGCCACTCGGCTGTAGAAGGACAGACCTGGAAGGCGAGGAGGTATTTAGAGGTTAAAAACAAATAAACAGTTCAATAATGGCATTGCAGTTACTGTCATTTCGGTTTGAATGAGTTGACATACAGCATGAGCAATTAATATAATTTCTACAAAAGAGCTTATAAATTACACTATATTGGCTTGTTTTGGACTTGGGACCCCTTACAAAAAAGCAGTGTCTAGCTGGGGCCCCTTGTCACGTGTTATTTGTAAATAATTGTGAAATTATCCAATATTTTACAAAAAAGCATTGTAGCTGTAGCTGTACTTTTACTTAATTAAAGGATCTGAATACTCCTTCCACCCAAGAGGCAACGTCAGAGTCTGAAAAGTGAAGCCAATGCCTAAGTGCCTTAAAACTTGCATTCTTTCTAATGGCCAGCAGGGGTTGGCTCCACTGGTTACAAAAAGAAGTCAGATTGCATTGGAGTCAATGACAAAATGACCCGTCTTCTCACTTCTCACTTGATTGATTACATGCTGTAAGTAAACACTTTCCTAATGAGTTTATGGTCTCACTCGCTAGTAGGGCTGCAACTAACGATTATTTTCATTATCGACTAATCTGCCGATTACTTTCACGATTAATCGATTAATCGTTTAGTCAATGAAATGTTAAGAAATTGTGAAAAATGCTCATCACAATTTTCCAGAGCCCAAAGTGACGTCCTCAAATCGCTTTTTTTTTGTCAAACCAGCAGCCCAAAACCCAAACACTCTTCATTAACTTTTATAAATAACAAAGAATAGCAGCAATTCCACACATTTAAAAAGATGAAACCAGAAAATTTTTCACATGCAAAATAGTTGTCGATTAATTTTTGTAACTAATCGATTAATTGACAAATAGTTGCAGCTCTAATCAATAGTTTTAAGTCTTCTTCGATACAGCACGATATTCATTTTGTAAATGATGGTTCCATTTAGATGAAAAGAGTATGGTAATGGTAGTGGTTAACTTGTGATTGATAAGTCACTACCACAGCGACCTGTCACTCAGGATAGAGGCAAATCATATCCACTGCACTGTGCACATTTAATTAGCCAGTAACTTGTTTTAGGGTGCTGTGAATGTTTGTGTTTAAGAACTTTGACGCTTTCGCAGTGTGTTTTCAGTTCATGAAAGTTCATTGGAACATTTTGGTGGCCTAAAAATGACATGTTCAGCATTCGATTGTACTAAGGAGTCTGCTGTTCAATTTTTCAAGTAAGTACACTTTGTTTAAAGTATGTTTTTTTTTGCTAGCCAAAATAAGCATCTCAATTAATATCACAGTTGATGTAAATTACAGTTGCACCCTACTAACCAAGCTAGCTAGCTCCACCCACTCATTCAAATACAGTCACTTCTGGTTACACAAAACCAAGATGGCGGTTTTGTGGAACCAGTCAAGGCTTCAAAACAGTAGTCCACACACCAATGGCTGACATCACGGTGGCTACATCCACTTCTTTTATACAGTGTATACTTCCACCACTGTCTGTCAGATACAGGTTTGATAGATGAACATATTGATTCACATTTAGATTCATTCATCAACATTAAAATAATCCCGTTGCTGTCTATAATCTGTTTACACTTGTCCCGTTAAAGGTCAGTGAAAAGACAAATGAACACCTTATGTACCTGAAAAACACACAAATGACACGGCTGTGTGGAGCCACAGGAGACGGAAAAGAAATGCAGACAATTAAATGGCTACAATGTGACTCACTATGCGACAGAATAATGGAGAAGCAAACAGAGACTTCAGCAGAATTGAAATAACATAAAACAAGTGCGATTTAAGAAAACAGGACATACAGAATTTCCGCATGGTCTCCTTAGATGATCATGAAAACAATCATCTCTTGATGCACTGTGTATTCAAGGTTATACGCAGGGCAGAGAGCCTTTCACTGTACAACCTGACTCACCCATGCATGCTACAGCCTGTTTTCACCTGGTCACTTTGTGATGCTCATGAATGGTGCCAGACTGCTGTGTGCATTGTTGAGGTAGTTTGCTTTGTGTATCTGAGGCTTTGTGCGTGTGATGTTTGTTTGGGTGCATGTGGACAGCTGATGTGCACGCCAATATATACACTGCTCAAAAAAATAAAGGGAACACTTAAACAACACAATGTAACTGCAAGTCAATCACACTCCTGTGAAATCAAACTGTCCACTTAGGAAGCAACACTGATTGACAATCAATTTCACATGCTGTTGTGCAAATGGAATAGACAGGAAGAAATTATAGGCAATTAGCCAGATACCCCCAGTAAAGGAGTAGTTCTGCAGGTGGTGACCACAGACCACTTCTCAGTTCCTATGCTTCCTGGCTGATGTTTTGGTCACTTTTGAATGCTGGCGGTGCTTTCACTCTAGTGGTAGCATGAGACGGAATCTACAACCCACACAAGTGGCTCAGGTTGTGCAGCTCATCCAGGATGGCACATCAATGCGAGCTGTGGCAAGAAGGTTTGCTGTGTCTGTCAGCGTAGTGTCCAGAGCATGGAGGCGCTACCAGGAGACAGGCCAGTACATCAGGAGACGTGGAGGAGGCTACCTCCGCCTTTGTGCAAGGAGGAGCAGGAGGAGCGCTGCCAGAGTCCTGCAAAATGACCTCCAGCAGGCCACAAATGTGTCTGCTCAAACGGTCAGAAACAGACTCCATGAGGGTGGTATGAGGGCCCGACGTCCACAGGTGGGGGTTGTGCTTACAGTCCAACACCGTGCAGGACGTTTGGCATTTGCCAGAGAACACCAAGATTGGCAAATTCGCCACTGGCGCCCTGTGCTCTTCACAGATGAAAGCAGGTTCACACTGAGCACGTGACAGATGTGGCAGAGTCTGGAGATGCCGTGGAGAACGTTCTGCTGCCTGCAACATCCTCCAGCATGACCGGAATGGTGGTGGGTCAGTAATGGTGTGGGATTTCTTTGGGGGGCCGCACAGCCCTCCATATGCTCGCCAGAGGTAGCCTGACTGCCATTAGGTACCAAGATGAGATCCTCAGACCCCTTGTGAGACCATATACTGGTGCGGTTGGCCCTGGGTTCCTCCTAATGCAAGACAATGCTAGACCTCATGTTGCTGGAGTGTGTCAGCAGTTCCTGCAAGAGGAAGGCACTGATGCTATGGACCGGCCCGCCTGTTCCCCAGACCTGAATCCAATTGGGCACATCCACCAACACCATGTTGCACCAGACTGTCCAGGAGTTGGCGGATGCTTTAGTCCAGGTCTGGGAGGAGATCCCTCAGGAGACCATCCGCCACCTCATCAGGAGCATGCCCAGGCGTTGTAGGGAGGTCATACAGGCACGTGGAGGCCACACACACTACTGAGCCTCATTTTGATTTGTTTTAAGGACATTACATCAAAGTTGGATCGGCCTGTAGTGTGGTTTTCCACTTTGATTTTGAGTGTGACTCCAAATCCAGACCTCCATGGGTTGATAAATTTGATTTCCATTGATAATTTTTGCGTGATTTTGTTGTCAGTACATTCAACTATGTAAAGAAAGGAGTATTTAATGAGATTATTTCCTTCATTCAGATCTAGGATGTGTTATTTTAGTGTTCCCTTTATTTTATTTATTTATTTATTTTTTTATGAGCAGTGTATATATCTGTACACACACACACACACACACACACACACACACAAACAGTGGCTTACAAAGGTCATTACGGACCCTGTCAGTTTAGCTGTAATAATTAGTTATGAAATAAGTAAGATCTTGCCTGGATCTGATGTATAATTTTTTGTGCTCATTTACAGAGTAAACAACCTCTGAGTTTACAAAGAGAAAAAGACACAAACATACAAAGGCAATACTGAAACTCTATCACACTTCATTCAACCTCATCTGGATAATATTACCTATACAATTTGCTCATTTTGACTCTAGTTCATAATCTATGTCTCGTTTCCATCTCTCTTTCCCATCACTCCCCACTCTCTACAATCTTATAAAACCCACATCCTTTGCAATATTTTTTTAGAAAATAAACACCACTTAAATGTAAGAGGGGGAGAGAGACAATATTCCACCTACATTATCCCAAACAGAGGCACCGCTGTCATACCAGTGTTTTCATCTAACTGAGACGTGGGTTTAGAAAAGGAGATTGTGCTAAACTTACATAAGGTGCTCCACACCAAACTAACACAACATTCTGCTAATCAGGTTACCTCTTGGCCTTGGGTGGAAACAGTGGGAAATAAAGCAATAGAGAGCAGAGGGAGGAGCGCCATTGAAAGAATCAACCGGTGGTGCAGAAAAGGAAAAGGAATAGAGAGTACATTTTCATTTCGAGCAGACAGACTGAGATTAAATGAGTGAAAGGATGGAGAACTCTGAAGAACACTCAAGATAGCATAAATGAAGGGGCAACAGAGGTGCTTATTAGCGGTTCTCTTGTTTTACCTGGACCAACAGAACGGAAGAATTGAGAGAATAACACAAAAGTGTAAAGCATTTTGTTAATGTTCGGGATTTTAGTCTCCCTCTGAGCATCTCATCTTTGTTGTTCCATACTGTCACATTGTCGAACAATTTACTTGCTGAGGAAAAGATGGTGTAGGCTTCTACTTGAACCATAATTCAAACTAAACACTCTACTACAGGGAAGCAAAGAAATTTAAATGATGTGTGTAGGATACAGACAATTGCATAAAGCTCTGTTCCAGCATAGATAATATTGAAGATTTAGAGTTTTAAAGGATGATGAACAAACTGTCCAAGCAGCAGCGTGGACATCAAGTGTCTGTAAGTTAAACAGAGGCTTGATAAGTGGATAGATGACACACAGAAGAAGAGAGCTGGGCTGAAAGAAGCAAGCTGTAGGGGAATATCTTAGAAGCGGAAATAATGCTTTAACTAATTTAATTCTACAGTGTGTTTGATCCTGCAAGCTACTGTGCAGAGGCCCAGGCTATAAGCAAGAGCTGGGGTGTCGTTCTTTGATAAAGCCAAGAGCTACAGATAGCAGCAAGGATTCATCAAAGACTTGTCACAAAATCAATTAAGTTTTGATACCTCGCCTTTGAAGAAGACTTTTTTCAATTTCCATGGTAACAAATAATAATGAACCAGTTTTAGCATAACTGGACAGGAAACTCAACAGTCTTCTTTATTTTCTCACAATATCAAAGATATTCTGGATTATGTGTGTTGTTAGACACCTACATACATAACATCTCCCCAACTGCCTTGTTTGACATGCTCATGGGTGGGGGTGGGGGGTTCCTGCTTTCTGCTTCCTGGCAGGCCCCCTTCCTCTCCAGACAGGAAGTTGTTTAAGTTGAAAACACTCAAGGAAGCTCTACAGACAGGGAAAGGCATGACTCAATCCCCACAGCAATTAAAGAGACTGGGGATGCAAATACCATAAGTACAAGAAAAAAAACCAAACAACATGTGTCAACTTTAGAGTTGTACAGTAATAAAAATACAGACTATTACGTCTTCAGTAAATGGCTGGTTTTAAATGCAATTGGAGAAAGAAAAAAAATAAGTGATAGAGTAATGGAGGCAGAGGACAGATAAACCGTTTATTTTCTAGATGTGAAGAGGGTAATAACAGTTCCTATTTACAATGATTTCACCATCTGTGGCAAAGTAATTGCTAATAAATATAATTGAAGACATCAGCCTGCTTTTAACCCTTTAACTGAAAAATAATTCATGTTCCAAGTGTGTAGCAAACTACTGAGCAATTACTCATCTGAAAACAGTATTTTTTTTAAATGAAGCTAATCATATAGTGGGCGCCTTGGTGATTCAGTGGATGGGTTTAATCCCAGCTCATATCTGTGTTGCACTGCTCTCTCTCTCTCTCTCTCTCTCCCACCTTTCCTATGATTCTCTGCTCTGTTATTTAATGGCCTATAAATATCTAAATGTATAACACACACTTTACACCTGACAACTCATGATTTCTTTTTTACTTTTTAATTGAATCTAATATGCTTTCCACCACACTTTACTTAAAACATCTTGCTAAATAAATAAGCACTTTCATAATGCCTTCCAAAAGTAACATAGACATCATAGTAAGGCTAATATGAAACATGGAGAGTTCACATTACAGTACTTTGAGACAAACAGAGGGGCCCAAACTAGGAATAGTGACAGTGTGCATGTGTGTATGAGAATGGGACGATATTTGCTTATTATATAAACCGGTAACTTAGTTCGCTACTTGTATGCTAGCTAAAAACGCTACATGAGAGGCACAAACTGAGGAAAGCTCAGCACCAAACGGAAGACAAGTTAGCAACCAAGCTAGCTGGTGAAAATAGTGGAGCAATTAGCAAAGCGGGACAGACATTTCCCTCAAGTGGTTGATAGAGACCAAAATCATAGCTAAAATAAAGTGATGTGTCTTACATTCACCACCTGTTGCGCCATAACTGTTGTTGGATGTGTGAATAAGCACCTGTTTTATAATGTTCGCCGTTTCAACTCAAAAGGTGATAAGTTGTGTTGACAACTTGTTTCCCCCAAGTGGCCAAAATCATCTCTTACAACTGGGATGACTTTTGGGAATTTCAGCTATATTTGACACTGATGCAACAATTTTGTCATACTTTATATCACACTTTAGAAATGTAAACCTTTTTCATTTTTTTCAAATTGTTGGCACATGTCAACTGTCCTGCAGCTAGAAAGAATATTTTAAACAACGATTAGACGATTAGAGGGAATAAACAAGTAGTGCAGAAACTACTGCTCAACGTCAGCCAAACCAAGGAACTGATTGTTGATTTTGGGAAAAAGGAGGTCAAGACACAAACCCCTGCCTACATCAACCGAGGTGGAGCAGGTGAACAGTTTCATTTTCCTGGGAATCAGCGTCGCAGAGAACCTGTCATGGTCATTTCACATCGCCACGCTGGTGAAGAGAGCTAAACAAAACCGGTTGTATTTCCTAAGGAAACTTAAGAAGGCAAAAATCTTGTTTCAACTTCTTGTTAACTTTTACAGGGGAGCAATAAATGCATGGGAGGGCTCTGCAGTGGGTAATTAAAACCGCTCAAAGATCATTGGTACCCATATACTGAGCATCAGTGATATCGGTGAGGCCACAAAAAGACAGAACCCACCCCAGTCACAGTTCACCCTGCTGCCATCTGGCAAGAGATACAGAAGAATCTGCTGCCGTACCACCAGACTCCAGAGCAGATTCTTCCCTCAGGCCTCAATTCATCCTCAGCACTCCAAAATAGTTTTACTTCTATGATTTGTTATTTATCCACCCATCATCTATGTATAATTTTTGTAAATGACGTTTGCTATTTGTGAATAGCATAAAGTTAATTTCGTTATGCAACCCTGTTTTGTAAAACTATATAGGGTATATATATTTTATATGTGTGTGTGTGTGTGTGTGTATATATATATAGGCTATATATGAACTGGGCAGATTTTGAAATAACACTGAATCACATACTGTAGGGCACAAATCGGGGTAAAAAAAAGACACACACACACACACATCGCTGCTTAGGCTATTTGAAATTACAACCAGATGAACTACAGCTACTGTGCTGACAGTTGGACCATGAGGGGAAGAGTATAAAATCTAATCCTTGACTTGGATGACGCGGTTCATGTCATATCAAGACCCTGGTGAATTCACTGCGGCACAGAGCACAACACTGAAAACCATCCTATCTCCAGTGCACACACACTCACTCATGCACTCACTCACTCACATACCACTGGAGAGAGGGTAAAGGAGTGGTGATCTTGTAACATCCTACATTGTACTGCTACTGACAGCAGGAGTCTAATCAGACATACGCTGGGACTGAACACCTGTCATCTGTCAGAGAGTGGGCAAATCGCTGTCCAAGGTTCTGAAGCACCCCCACCCCCCACCCCCATACACACACACACACACACACACAAAGAAACATAAGATGCCGATGAATGAACGATGATGAATCCCTCCAACACTTTCCTGTTTCCTCTGAACAGCAAGAGAGAGAGTTCATGTGTTATAATAACGACCCTCCAGGAGCTTTAAAACGCCAGAAAAGTGAAATGGATTGGCAGTTACCCCGAAGGTACAATACAGGCAGCTCCCCCAACACTGGTCAATGCCATCACCTTAATAATTGACTAAGATGATGCTTTTTATTATATTGCTTTATGAGTTGACTCATGGAAACATAATGTGAAAACCGTAATGAGAAATCACATAAATGTGGCACATAGGCCTACACAGAGTTACATTGTTGTTTTCTCTTCGTTGTTCTTAATTAATAGTTAATTTTCTAATCATTCATTTTAAAGCTAGGAGATGTCCATGTCCTGACAGCTGGAAAATACTGGAAATAACAGTTGTGATGTTACATTATTAACCATCATTAACAGGAATGTAAACACACTATTTAAAATACAGTTTGTTTCTGTAGACAACCCGATTTTAAAATATGTGAAAAGAATTAAAGCATACAGTTAAAATGAGGGAGTGCAAAATAATGAAATAAACTCCATAATGGGTTGGATTTTTGTGTAGTATCCTTTTTCGCATGCGCTTGATTGTGTTGTAGTATTGCTGTAGCCTACTGGCTTTTGTTTGAGGAATGTTAGTCCAGTTTCCTTCCTCTGGATAAAAAGCGCATTGGAACATCAGAGCGCAGCGCGTCTCCGGTGACCACTGATCCAGGAGGGGTTTCCCCAACTTTTTACGCAACCAGGACCGCTGATTATTTCCCATTACGTCTGCTCACATAAATTAAATACGGACATACCACACAGGTTGTGATTCAGTTTCCAAACATACAGGCTATAACACAGAAACGTTGCAGTTAATGATGTCCTACCTCTGAATGTAACTTTGGCGATCCGGTCACCTTTCCCCCGAAGGTGAGCGACCGTCTTCAGGTGAACCATTAGAGCCATCATTGGTCCACACTGGTCAGGGGAGTAATTTTACTCCACGCAGATAAAACTTGAACCGGTTTGGTGCAATCTGTATTTAATCTTTAGGTGAGCCTCTCCTCGTGTCTGGAAACAAAAATCATCTTCCATACGGGCTGCATGTAGAGTTGTTTGTATTTGTATGTAACAGAAACATAAAACAGTAAATTAATTATAGGCTCCGGTTAACATTTTCTCTCGCTCCTTGCTCTGTGGCTGCTGGGTCTGTCGCGCATCTCCGGGTTGGCACTTGGTTTTACAGCTTGTCCTGCAGGAAGGGCGGGGGGTGGGTTTCAGCTTCAGCGTGGGGATGGTGGATGCTTTAATTGTAGAATATCAGTCCAGTCTTGCGATATTAGGGAAATGTCCTCCCTCCTTTTTTTCAGTGTATCTTCTATAGTCATGAACATAGCCTACTACTGCATGCCTTCGCAGATATTTATTCTTCATCTTCCCTGCAGACTACTACATATATCCAGCTCTTTTATGGTAAATTCTTAAATTATTCTGTTTGTATGTAGGTTACTAAACACAGTGTTTACTAATGATCTTTTAATGTCTCCTTTAATATTTCTATAAAGACTAAACCTGACCTACAGTGATCTAAAACTTACTATATAGGATTGAATCTTATTCTAGGACAGATAACCTATTGTGTAAAATACAGTTGCCAGGCAACTCCTTTTCCCTTACTATGGGGTGAGGATAATAAGGTCAGGGGTCAAATGAGCTTTGCCAGTTGGTCCCTGGTGCTGGGCAATGGTCCTTCTTTCTGCTCTGGTAATAAAACACAGAAACCACATTGGCTGAGGCTCTGTAATAAAAGAGCTGTCAAAACAGAGTCCAGATACCTGTCGGGTGCTGACGGGGTTCTCCTGGAGGAAAATGAAGAATAATTTACTGGTATGCAGAAGATGCCACAATAAGAAGACATTTAAAAACCAACACCCTCCCCAACTAACGATTACATTAGGAAGGTTTTGGTTTAATGTGTGGGAATCCTTAATTTGAAATCTTTGAGAACACCTGGCTTAGCCTTTTTGAAACATGCATATTTAAAGATTTTTAGCTCAATAAGAAATGCTAATGTGTTTCGTCCAAAATTGTATTTAACAAGTAAAACAAAAAACTAAACTGCGCTGCAGGTTTCTTTAGAAATGCCACTATTTCCAGGAGTACCACAGATGCACAGCTGGCAGCAGGAATTCCTCTGACAGCACTGTGATGTTTCATGGTCCTCAACATCCCAGCAGGCACAGGGACTTACTCAGGCTATCAACGCAGTTTATTGGTCCTGCCAAGATATGGAACTGTCATAACACAGAAAACTGCCTCACACAAATATAAATGTACTGTGTGACAAGGCAGTCTAACACTTTGGCATGTATATTCAGCAACTGTGTCTAAATGGGCTCAAATATCTCAAATCAAATTAGGTGTTTTAACGTTATTTTGCTCACCCTCACTGATCTAATAATCCTAGGTAAAATAATAGAAACACCTGTCAGCATAACACAATACATTTCAGCAGCACCTCAAACTACATCCTCCAAAATTATTATATAGTTTAATCCCCTCTCTAAAACAGTTTCAACAAAAACTGAACATGATAATCTTCATGAAGGAAGGCTTTGTTGCAGAGTTTTCACGAAGCTTGGTGTTCCTGTTTACTGAACCCCCTTATTTTTAGTTCCAGTCTAAAACAGTTAATTAGGTGTTTTTTTAAATTTCCCTCAACTCTCCCAGAAAATTAGAAAAAGATACAAAGACAATGGCGGAATGAAAGAGCTAGTTTGATAATTCATCGTCTCTGTTTATAAGACACCCAAAGCAGTAGCCCCAACAGATGTAAATGACGGCATGTATGTTTAAGACAAAAGTGTCTTAAACATGGTTTGATGCCTCATACACACGCACACACACACACACACACGCACACACACGCACACACAAACACACACACACACACACACACACACACACACAAATGACAAAATAAATAGTGCAGCTGCTGATAGAACTGGGACACAACACTCATATTGCTTTAACACTATTCATATAAACTCAGCCGGACATCCAGTCTAACTTGATACAGTAAATCACCAGAGATGGCCTATTTCATCACAAGAATCTTGTCACCTCACTCAGGGGAATCATAGCAGGACCGGACATAAATAACCTCAGGCGTGTGTATAACAAAACAGTCAGCCTTGTACTTAAACTGAATGAAGCCTCTCTCCCCATCCTGTGTGTGTGCGTGTGTGTGTGTGTGTGTGTGTGTGTGTGTGTGTGTGTGTGTGTGTGTGTGTGTGTGAACAAATGACCGTGTCAGTGCACATTTTGCGGGTTTGCAGGGAGCGAGTAAAAAAGACAGCTATCTGCTTGGATAAGACATTTTTAGTTTAAAATTGTATTATGTTTTGTGCTGACTCATGCAGTATTGCAAACTGCTGCAGTATATGGGTGTGTGTGTGTGTGTGTGAGAGAGAGAGAGAGAGAGAGACAGACTCAATCAGCACCAGTAATGAGTTTATGAAGTTACTGTTTTAAAGGCAGAGACAATATTAAAAAAAGACAAAGACCATGGCTTTACAGTCATTCATGAATTCGTTCATGAACAAGTGATGATTGAAATCTTTTTCCAGTGTAGATAAAGGCCTTGGCCAACAGAGGGAGTTGGTCTGGCACAACTACAGACAATTGAATAAAGGCATCTTTTGTCACATGATGTTGCTTGAGCAGGCTATACAGACAGATAGATGGATATACCATTCATTATAAAAAAAAGCCAATTTGTTAGGGTAGTCATCTCATTCAGATCTGATTTAAAGTTCCAGTTCTTCAGTATGAAAGAGACTATTAATGATGAATTAACCTCTGATATGAATACATTGAATGGATTCAGTAATTGACCATCTGTCAGATTGCTGCTGGTCATTTGCTCTCTCACATGCGAAAAGTGCTGCAGAGGAGCCAAGGGAGGCAGAAAATTCTCCTACTTCAGTGTGATAGTAACCATGGGGAAAACTAACTACAATAAAAAGGGGACGACAATGTTTCTGAAATGTTGACTTTTTGATTTCTACAGTATTTGATGTTGAACCTTGACAGTATTATAATAGATATAAAGTCACTGTAGTCTACCATCACATATGTGTATTATAGCAGAAGCAGAACCTCATTCATTATCTACACAATGTGCGTATTGTTCTTTCCCTCATTGGAGCACAACATCATACAAAAACAAACAAATAATAGACACATATGACTATATTAGGTATGTATTATTACCCAACATTTAACACTGAGATAATTTTCCAAAAGCTTCCATTCTATTCACAATCTTCCTGCACACACAGGTACTAAATTTAAAAACTTGGCTTGTTGCTCCATCTAGTGGTTAAATTACTTCTTTGGGAAATTGATGTAATTGTGCTCTATCTCTCTCTCTCTCTCTCTCTCTCTCTCTCTCTCTAGTTGGGGAGGGACGTCATCTCATCACAGACTTTAAGCAATAGCCTAGGCCTAATGCGTTTTCAGCTAAACTGAAGGTGGTGATGACACTTAGTTTCTTTGCCATAGGACAAACGCAGCAATGCTGATAATTTAGGCCCGTCACAGCCATCAATAAGCCGAATAGTCATGGAAACAATTATAGCACTTAGGCTACAGCTCCGCACATTGTCACGCGTTTCATCGACATCCCAACAACAGCCCCCGTAATCTGACAGAAGCAAACACAGTTCATGCAAATAGCCGGCTTCACATATAAAGCTCATATAAAGATAAATTTATTTATTTCATTTAGTAATGTGTAGGCCTATATCATAATGTATTCTCTTGAAAATTGTTTATTGTTGAATGTGTGTTGAATATAAACTTCTCTTAGGAATTTCACCATTCAATGTGAATATATCTGAGAATATTCTTAAATAAGGAAATCTTATTTCTCTCTATTTAAATGTCGTAATTCAGTACTAAGACTGACACTTAAGATTTAGTCCTACACTTCACTCAAATTAGGACCATGATGACTGATAACTAACTTTAAAGCACAGCTTTGAGGCAAGAATTTTTCACTCTTAAGTCAGTTCTTAGCAGTGTTCTTATGAGAAATTCTGAGAAGTTTGATAAATACGGGCCCTGGTCTGCAAGAATACGACTGGAACAGAACAGCAAAGGTGGAACTAAACTGCTTACATAAAGGTTTTTTGACAAGCAATTCTACCTACCATATCAATAACATTACATTGGTTTTAAAAAGACAAACACAAAAAGTGTTTTAATAAAGCCTACACTTTTAAAGGTAAACAAAATCAGGAAGAGAACAGCATGTTCAAAACCTTTGATCTGAATGTTTCTGGCACTAATCGGTGCTAACACCCTGCAGTCTTTATTTTCCTCCACCTGCTACCACACTTTAGCGCTGGATGAAGTCAGTGTCCTTCCCTGAAGAGGGAGACATTTTGTCAATTTTATTTTATTATTCTGTCAAAAAATGGAAGACACCCTGCAGCAGGCACGTTTCTGAGAAGCATACAGGCTGTTTTGGAAAGGAATGAAATATGGAATTTGAATAAAAATGATCAGAACCTATAAGTCTTCATGTATAGATACAGCACTCTGTTTAACAGTTTGGCTTTTAAGCAGTTCACAGTGTGTAATCACTTCAGTCAAATCAGAATCGATTGGAGAGGGATATGGATGTGATAGCCTTTGAAACATTGACCACTGGCTTTTGATAGTTTATTTTTTATTTTTTGCCGACATAAAGAAGTAGCAAGTTCACGGTGAAGCAGTCCCATCGGAAGAGGGAAGGGGAGGGCTGGTGTGTCCCAGCCCTCTGCATCCAGCTGGTGCCTTGCTCCTCAGCAGTAGCGCGCCACACTGACTATGGCTTTAGCCGCAAGCAGGACGCTCTTGGCGCTATTCGTTACGTTTTGTGCACCTGGATGCGGATGGGCAGGTAAAAGATCTGTTTACTTTCTCCTGAGCAGGTGCACGCTCTGCACTAGTGTGTTGCTTTCTCGTCTTGTAGTTTAATGGATCCAATCTGATTGATGAGACAGCCGTTGCAGCGTGCGAGTCTGCGAATTTTAGTGTATTTAAATGTAGGCCTAATCATTGATGTAAGCCTTTTACTCACAATTTTGATTCTGTGATTTTGAAAAGAAAGGGTGGACGTCTGTGCGTGCGCGTGCATAGCCATGTCTGTGCTCGCAAACCTTATGCATCTCCAAATCCCCAGATTCTGCAGATGTCATTTTCATTAAAACGAAATTGATTAAGTTTAGCTATAAAGAATGCATTAGAATATTGTGTTGAGATTGCATAGTTTTATTTATCATTTGCAGCTGTGACAGAGTTCTTAAGTGAGCCTTTACAGCAAATACGGACTTTGACAGTATTTTCACCCTTGTTACTTTATGGGGGAAAATATGATGCTGGCCTCTGAGCAGCAGTCATGGAACAAGTCCTTACCTCATACAGTGGGCACAACCTGGAGGAACTGTGATCAACAATTACAAGATGATGACAAATATCAGGATACATGCTGAAAGAAAAAAGAAAAAGAAGAGGGTATTATGTCAAATGGGTGACTTATCAGGCTGGTGCTGGTAATAAATGACCTGCCTCTAAAATTCAGTGTCATGAGAGAAGTGGTGGTGGGGGGCTTAAGTTTTCTTTCTGTCATGTCACCTCTGGCATACTCTGACATACTCGAATGTCACTCATCAACTATTACACTGGAATTGGGAGAAATACTCTTGATAGCAAAATGATGCAAAAGTGGGTCAAAATGCTTTTTACCAGCAAAATTATTTTATTATTTCTTTCATTTCTTTTCTTTTCTTTTATTTCATTAATTGTTTTTAAATCCATGTCAGCAAGTGGACTAACGTTTTTGACAGGCATAGAGACTGGGAAAACCGCAGCACACATGTTTTTAAAGTTTCTTAAGTACTGTTTGTAAAATCAATTTTCAGGGAAAGAAGCCCAAATCCTCCAGACAGTGAAAATATCCAAAATATCAAAAGCGCCATAAAGCCCAAGGAGTTTTGAAAGTATGCTAACCCTTTTGGCTGAGTTTAAAGGTCTCTCTTTTTTCTCCCCTTCTCTCCAAAGTACTCAGTCCACTTATATTGTAAGTTTCTATATGCCTCCTTCTCAACTGTAAGCAGTTAGTGCATGAGGTCATTGCTTTCTCTGAATATAGGCAGCTGCTATTTGTTGTGGGTTTTTCCTCTGTCTCGATTTCTTTTCCATCTTTTAGGAAGTATTTTCATAACAGCACTTTTTCTGCAACACCCTGCTTCACATTCATTCACTTATATACATTCACACATGGGAGCTACTTAATACAACTACATTTCACCGCTGCGGGCTGCTGAGTCGCTCCGCCGGAGCAGTTTGGAGTTAAATGCCATCCTCTCGGGAATTTTGACAGTAGTTGTTAAGGGAGAGGAGAGTGTTACTCATTAACTCTCTCCACTCACATGTCATCATCTTGTCAGTCTAAAATTCTCCTCCAACAGTGGATGAAATTGGGCTTGTGGGAACGTTTGGACACCTAGGTGGGAGCAATGCAAACAGAGAGAACAGAAACATTGTGTATTTGGATGATACATAATGTCAACTTCTTCCATGCAGCCACAGTCCATCAACTCCTGGAAAGTGTTGAGCGTAATTGGGTCTGAGAGTGAGGGGAAAGAGGGAATCATGTCCTTGCAGGCCAGTGGAATTTAATTTCTCTGCTCCACTTAACATGCTGGAATTCTTCAGGAGCACTACTTGACAGACAAAACTTTTAGAATCAGGAATTTCACAACTTGAATGTTTTTTGCCTTGGGAAAATATGACAAAGAGGAAGGTGCAGCATAGAGCTAATATTTCTAATATTTTCCATGATACTAGCTATGTATGACCCAGCTTGACCCAGCACCCACCTGCAACTTGGCTGCCTTGTCAAACCTGCCAGCGATGGCATGCCTCATGTCATGATGTCATCTATAGGCACCAATCCAGTTGTTTAAACAAGTACCACCTGGGCCGTGAACACACCTGTCACAGCACATTAGATGTCAGCATACTAAGCGGGTTGCATGAAGATATACCTTAAACTAACAGTGTGAGATGTGATTCTCCATCAGCGGGAGATAGAGATATTTGAATCATTTGGGTGTCTTCCGGTTGGAAAAGTGAGCTTGTGACCACCAACATTTAAAAACAAATGTGTTTTTGAGACTATAATTGTTCTGACCAGCTTCTGTTTGTCTGTCATATGTCATAAATGTTACTCACCCAGAGTTGTCGCTTTGAATAAAAATTCATTCTTAGTCACTTAACCTGGTTAAATGAGCTTCAACCTTCATCAATGAAATGACTGCATCTAATATGACAGTCTGGTGATTGATTTGACCGTGTGGGCAACAGCCATGTATGGTCATGGTCTCAGGCTGCTGTGTTGGCTTTATGACAAAGATGATTAGTGGAGAGAGTTTACTGAAGGCCAGAGGTGAAAAGACTGACAAAGGTGCAACCAAGAATTTTGTAGCCCCAGGCAAGATTTGACACTCAGGTTTCTGTACTGCAAGTATGAAACAACAGCCAGGGAATGCTTAGCTTAGCTTATAGAATAAAAACCCATGACACAGGGGGACACTGCCAACCTGCTCTGTCTAAAGGTAAAAAATCCTAGACAAACTAATTATATGTGTTAAATAGTTCCCCCTTTTCCATTCTCTATACTTAGCTAAGCTAACCAGCTGCTAACTGTAGCTTCATATATACTGTACAGACAGACAGTGAGTGGAATTAATCTTCTCATCAGTCTTGGCAAGAAAGTGAATAAGTATTTATTTCCAATATTTCAAACTATTCCTTTAAAAGGTTAACCCAAATGGTAGCCTCCTCATTCATACAATGGCAGTGAATACATTTTGGTTTGTGGGACTTGAAACATAAAAACAACCTTTTCATAATCAGTGTCCTGGTTACTCGTGATAATCCACAGAACATGCTGTCAACAGTTATCATGGGACTGTTTCTTTGGTAGAAAGTATTTTCAATGAAAACTGTTAACAGAGAGGTCTGTGTATTGTCCACATTAACATTGTTTTTGGAAAAGATACCTTACTGTTGAATGTTTCCAACGCTGTCAGCACCATGAATGAAATTTAATTCTATTTTATCTTATTTGGGAACATCAGAATTGCCAGAGACAGACATTTGGGAAAGGATAACCACAGCTATCTGCATGAATGACTATTGTTAATTTAATAAATTTATTAATTTTTATTGATTTCATTTGGTAATTTGGTAATTTGCTACAATTATTTAAAAAAAACAAATAGGAAAGTGGAAACTTCTACATGATTTGCCTCTAGCACATACACTTACTGGAGAGAAAAAAATACCTCAGTTAGTGTGTGCATGTCTTTGTCGTTGCCATGACAGGTAATTATTTTATAATCTAAACACCTACAGATGTATATCACTTCAATTTTTTTTCTAATGACTTACAGACTGGACAGTGTTATCGTCACCTCATCTGCCTTGTTAACCCCTCCACACATACAGTATATCCTTACACACACACACAAACATGCACATACATACACATACACACATTCACTGGCAGTCCTGGTTATTGATGGGAGTTTGTGGAAGAGGACAGTTATTAGGGGTCAATGCAAACTGATCAGGGGTGAACGGGGTTCAGCGTCTGCTGTGAGGTGAGAAGGCGCTCTTGTAAAAGTGGAGCATGTTGCAGGTGCATGAGAGCAAGTATTTTCTAGAACACTTTTACAGGAGTCCTTTACCTCAAGGCTTTCCTGCAAATGCTTATTGTACCAAACTACACATGCACATACACGTGTCTGTCTGTCTAACACACACTCTCTGTCTCAAACACACACACACATATACACATAATCATTTTTTTTTTTTATCAATCAAAGACATTGACATACTGAACCTCAGGCCTTACCCTCATTCTTCAAATACTTAATACTTTCCACTGTCTAACTCAATCACAATTTAATCATCTGCCTGTCTTTCCATTTCACATTCACAAACACAGCATAGAAAATATTATATTATTGCTCTGGTCTCCCATGGCAACACCCTGAAACCAAGCCTCCCTCTGTAAGATTAAGATGTTACAACCGCTCAGTTGCTCAACTGCTTCCCAAACTGTTTATTCTTGGACAGCAATCATGCATCGGCTGTGCTCAAAGGAGTCTTGCTTTAATCAGAAATATCTGGTTTGCCCTTGGATCATAAATTTCCAAAGAGGCCAAATCACAGGATGATGTCTGGACAGAGGAGCAGATCCCTTCCTACGTAATACATAGTCTTATTGGAAACAGTGCAGAAGTGATTGAAGTGTGTCCAGACATGTGCCAGTGTAGTCGGCTACAAACATCTGATAAACTGGACTCCACTGTAACCCTGCATTAATGAGGAAATAATGAGGACAGAATGTGTTTTGTTTTGGGAAAACACTCTCACAATCCTTTTATGCACCCTGGCACGATGTGATGTGAGTCCGTATCTGAAGGCTATGGGTCCATCTTTCAGCACATACTAAAACTCCAAGTTAAGCAGAGACGACATTGTAGGCCTCCGAAGAGCTGTGACTGTCTGTAAACTGTAGCACACGAGGCCTGAGTGGCAATTACATTTCTGAATGTGAAAAGTGAAAGTGCAGATCCAGCTGGGCACACACCTGCAGACAACCACAATTCAAAGCGATGAAGTGATTTTGTGATGATGCTAAATTGAAGCTGCTGCTGTAAACCGCTGGGGAGCACAGACAGTCTTAAGGACCAGCTGTTTATGAGATGGACAGACAATACTGACAATTATATTTGACAGTGTTGAATGACTAGCATGCTAACAAACCTTGCGATACTTTTGTTCAAGTACTGCATATCGTCAACATTTAGCCAATGCTTGAATGCCGCTGACTATATACTATAATCAATATTTTTGTATTAACAATGCATTAAATGACACAGAGGGAACTATCACCAGACTCTGAACTTCCTCTCAGCTCTTTGGAGTGTTTTAGCATCTTTCAGTTTATTGGCTTGGTTTGTTTTCAGCAAAAAAGACTCTGATAATGCTATTATATGCAATGCGCCCGGCACAAAAAGCTCACTGGCACACAAGTTTGCCACTACCTGGCAGGCGTAATGCAACATTTCACCACTAAAGAGCCAGATAATTGTCCATTCATCAGATGGACAGAAACAGGACGTATTTGTTGGATGCGTTAATACGTAACTGTAGAGAGCTCCCTCAAAGATTCGCTAAAAATGGTCAATTGTTTGACTTTGAAGAGAGGAAAACGATTAAATGCACGTACATTGATTGTAGGTTTAGTTTATTATCTTTCCAGGCGTCAGACTTTTTACAAATGTCCCCTTACTTGTGTTGAGTCAGCTGAGGTTTCAGCATCCATGCAAGCTCTCAGACTTGAGGCCATTATTTTGCACAAGTGGTTGTTTATTATTTCCCATTTATGCTGTTTCCTCTGGGGTATTTTAACATCATTTTTTCTTTCTTATAAGTTGACTTAACAGTTTTATATTGTGTTAAAGTCTGACTAAGAGTTGAGTTACTTTATTGTCTGGATGTAATGTTGGCCTGTTGGCTAATTGTGTCACCCCTGCATTGCATAGCATCCAAACCAAAAGAAGAGCAAAGAGGCAGTTGCTATCCAAAACTGAGTGGTGGTGACTGTTTTCTTTGTTATGTTTTGAGTAAATTTAGTAAAGGAGGAGACTGCAGATTACTTATTGTCCTAAACATTTAGCATCCAAGCAAATTCTCATTTATTTATTTAACCATCAAACTAGTTTTTCAAGTTCATGCTTTATCCGAATCAGAGTTACTTTAAATGCCAAGTATAATAAATATAGAGGAAATTGTACTGGTAGCACTGAAGATATGATGTACAGAGATGAAGAGTTGGAGTACATACTGTCACATTGTGTAGGCGCAACAGGTCTTTATGATAAGGGACAAATAAGACTATTAAACTTTATACAGACAGTTTATCCTGACGTCATTTGTTTTGCAACAGAAAAATCCCTGCGGTCACACAATGAGAAACAGACATCTGTGGACAAGGGCCTGAGGGAGACCTGGGAGCCTTCTATCCATCTGGATGGAAGACCTGTGGACCGCTTTGTCGTCAGCTCCAACAAACCCACGAGGTCTCACCGCTTCACTAAAGTGGGAAAGGAGAGTCGCTCTCATCTACTGGAGGATGTAGGTAAGGCAGAAACAGAAATAAAAATAAAAAGAGAGGGTGAGAGGAAGACGAGGATGTGAGATGTTTGAGTGACGTGAACAAATCAGGTGCGAGCTAATGAGGTACCTGAGGAGTACTGGTAGCACTGCAGGACAAAAAAAGTAATTCAGAGGAAAAGAAATGATCAGAGAGAAAGTTTGGCTTTAAAATATGGAGAGTGAGCTTTCAGATCCCAGAGTTATGCACTTTCTCAAGGCAAATGCCAAGAATGAGGAAGGGATGAGCAAAGCTGTGTAAAAAGCCGAGACGCCAGGAGGCGAGGTGTACACACATGTGTGAATGCGTGGATGATTAATTTTTGTCAGTGGATTAGTTCATCATTGGATGTGCTGTCATCCAGGTTTGCCTCAAGGACAGAAAGAGCACTGTCGGTGGTGGTGTGAGTGACTGCCGATCGTCATCCCAGCTCACCAGACATGGTTATTTTAGGCTTTAGAAGAGGGCATTATTTTTAGATCTTAGCAGATCTCTGGTTATCCCTAATCCCGCCTTGTAAAACATAAGGCAGGTCTTTATGTTTCTATACACATACAGTTTGCAGTGTTGACACAGTCTAGCCTGCTTTTGTCATTATTCCATTTTCCTCTGTCCTTGGCTTCATGGAGCCATACTTCATCAGCGGCTCAAAGTCTGCAGCCAACCCTTCTTTTCCACATCCAAACCCAGCCCAGCTCCTATAACCCAGTCCCCTGTGTTGTGGTCACTTTGTGTGTCTGTGCGTGTGCAACATGTGTGTGTTTGGTGGTGATTGTGGTAGAAGACAGGGTGGCGCCAAGTGCTGAAGTCATACATTGTCTTGTATTGTCCTATCAGTGTGCTCAAACATACATCCATAGATGCTAGTGTGTGTGTGTATGTGTGTGTGTGTGTGTGCCGCCCAATGTGTGTTGTGGCGGCCTTGTGGTCTCTCCAGCTCCGGTGCAGTTTGCCATAAATCTCTGGCAACCGAGCTGCGTCTCAGTTTGCCTTTCCAGAAATTCCTTGCAGATCATGTGTTGTTCCCTCAGCAGCATGAGAGCAGCATCAGTTGTCATAAATAACACCATGCAGTTTGCCTCCACATCATTAATGTGTCTGGCCAGGTCGCTATGTAGAGAGGACTTATTAGGAGCAATGTGAAGCAAGATGGAGAGTCAAGGAAAATGGTAGATTAAGAAAAGGCTCACTTTTCTCACTGATAATGGGAAAACACATATCATAAACTCCATAAAAACAAAAAATAACATGTCGTCATCAGGCAGCAATGATTGGAAGAATTACATTACAGTTCATTTTTAAATGTATAAAATGTACTGCTTGCTTACTAGATTCTACTACAACATAATTTAACCACATATCCTATGTTTTTTTAGACCCTGAATGGGTTAACCTGGATGGCTTTGCTGTGTTGGGCGGTGCACCTGTCAGCAACTCATCAGCAGGTAAACCTGATCTCAAGGCATCTTTACCAACAACACATGGGATTGGTGTGTTTCAGCACCCATAAAATGTAAAACTACCTATGGTTCAATCCGTTAATATACATAAAATATTTATATAAAAGGAACTGTCAAATGTAAGATGGGATCAGTGGGGAAAAACTCACTTGTCTCTGACTCATAGATTCCCATCTCTTTAGTTAGGTATGTTTTTCTTGGAGGTTATCCAAATTTAAAATGTATTTCAGAGTTTTGTTGCCTTTAATGGTCTACACCACATTACTTATAACATATTTGCCTGTCATTGCTTTCAATAGACTGTAAAATGAAAGGAAATCAGTAGCAGACAAAATTGCTTATAACCTCACTGCCATATAGTGGGTAAATAACATGCTGTCTGTGGATATATTTAGGAGTGCACAGACAATATTGATTAGTCAAACAATAGAAAATGAAGTGCCAACAATTTTGACTGACTAATAATTAAAAATCATTAATCAAGCAAACATTCCGCAAATTTGCTGTTTTCAAATTCCCCATTGTGGAGTTTTTTTTGTTAACATTTCTGTATATGTTCTATATACATTTTATATAATAAATGTAATACCTTTGGATTTTGACATGTTGGTTGGAAGGGATTAACAAGCAATTTAAAGATATGGCACTTTGAGCTCTAAAGCTTGTGTCGATTAATTAATCAATAATGGGAATAATAAATTATTTGCAGCTTTAACATTTATCTAAACTCAAGCACAGTAAGTCAAGCACAGTAAAATAAGTGTACCTAAGCTTGAGACTAGACATTTTAAATTAATATTTGGTTAATTTTCATTATCTGTTTACTTCTGTGTAGAATCATTGGACATTTAAGAACATGCCATGTAAATGGCTAACCACTGAACCACCATGCTGCTCTGGAGTTTCAGTTGTACACAGCTAATCATATTTGTTGAGTTTAACCTCAGTGAATGGAGCCAAGTACGACTGTGTTTCTGGCAAAGTAATGCTAAAGTAAAGCCCAGTGAAAAGGAAGGGGCAAAATAAGACATTGCATGTTATGAAGGCTTGCTAACACACTTGCCACCACCCATAAAATGTTGAAGTTATCTAGCTAGCTAATAGCTAATGGGACATTATGTATCAGTGTATCCAACACCACCAAATGGTGTCCAGTCTATGGCTTTAGGTACACAACAACACACATCAACTTTGAAGATCAATTTATTAGCTATTAATGGTCATTAGCCAAGCAAAACCTCTAAACATTAGCAACTGTTACAAAGCTAGCAAACTTACTGACAACTGTCAAATGCTTTCCAACATTAAGTTAAGTTTTAGGTTTAGGCTAGCTAATTAGCTCAGTTGGATTATTCTTCCAACCACTCAAAGCGCTTTACACTGCATGTCACATTCACCCACTAACACATTCATGCACTGATGGCAGAGGCTGCCATGCCAAGTGCTCATCAGATGGAGACAAACATCCAGGCACACACTTCCAGAAAGGGAACAAGGAATGAGGCAAAAAAAACAAATGAAGACATTGGCATTAGAAATGGATATTCAAATGGAGCAACTGTGAACCTGAAGTTAGCTTAAGTTATGTTTTAAGTTAACAGCAGGTAATTTGCACAGTTTACATTTTAGTTTATACTGTAGAACCTGATAGTCTGGTAAGCTACTTAATAAAGGAAGGCAAAGACATTTGCATTAGTGTTGTATTTTCATATTTTGACTGCTTGTTGTTTCTTTGCCATTTGGGTTTGTCATTTTGCTAATTTTGTTTCCACCATGATACCCAAACCCAATTACCCAAATACCAATTTAGTGCAAGTTTACAAAGATTTGCTTTTGAAGGTGGCAAAATGTCAAAGTCGCTGGATAAAAGCCTTGCTTTCTTTAGCTAGTTTTTGATGAGGAAGCACACAACAATGACCTTCTTCAGCATCAGTCTGAAAACAGTGAGGTGGGTCTGTACTGTAGCAGTGATATGTCTGTCTGGAGGCTAGTCTCATAGCACCTCAGACCATCGAGTTTCCAGGAAAAGACAAAGTCGACAGTTTAGTGGTTCGCGGCGTGGTGACCTGGGCCAAACTATGCACTGTGACAGTTTTCCAGAGAGAGAAAAAGAGGAAGAAGAAAAGAAGGAAAAGAAGAAGCTGGCTGATTAAAACCAAATGTTTTTTTTTTAAGTCAACAAGTATGAGCAGAATCAATACAACTGGTACAGTGGGAATGAGACAGAGGATATTAGTGTTATTCTTGAAAGTGTTACCTCAGTAGCAGTCAAAAACTGAAATATACAGAAAATACAGAAAAACCACAAGATACTGTATCAAATTCACTATCAATATGTAATTGATGGGTATTAAGTCATTGCAGACTTTCAAATGAATCTGTGTTTTCGAATACATTTACCCTACAGTACAGTGACATAGTATAACTGACAATAATATATGATAATCAAATAAACGCAATGTTCTCAGGTAGAGTTTAAAGTTTTAGCATATATTTAGAAGGCATTATAAAATAATTGTAAATCAATGACATTCACATTGAATTTTAAGAAGATGTTTCAGAAGCAAGCATGCAATGCAAATCTTAAATTGTCTGGCACACTTAATACAGTCTGCTTATGTACTAAATAGCAAACAACTAAAGCAACTGCCGACAGTATATGATTTGCTGTAAATGAGATGTAATTACACAACACTGGTGTTACGTTAAATTTTTATGCTTTCATTTTTTATTTTGATGGTAAATTTGAATGGTAAAATACAATTTCTACTAATTTCACCATTAGCAGACGTACAAACAGTTTGCTGTTGCGTTGGCAGACAGACAAGAAGAGTATACAGAACAGATTATCCAAGAAACTTGTAGGTGCAGAAGAATATTTGAGAGAAGAATTTGAAAACAGGAAAGGAAAAGCAACATCAGAGAGAGAGTTGTTGCATTACCAAACAAAGGGGACAAATCCACTCAGTTGGGCTGGAAGAATAGAGGAAAGGATAGAGACACGAATGGAGAGCTCGAAGTCCTAAAAACTTGCTGACACAAACCCCCCTTCTTTCTTCCTGGGAGTGTGTGCATTTATACTCCTATTCATATCCTCATCTTTTTTTTCCACCACATGTACAGTGTCACGGTGGAAGGTGATCAGCACCAAAACTCTCCCTTTTTAAGGCATTGCTAAAGAAAACATTTTGGGTGTGGTGGCCTCTCTTGGAAGGCTATTCTCAGTTGGCATACCCTACCTGTTTGTTGGAAAGGGAAACCCTACATTACATTTTTTATCCTTATAACCACTTTGAATTTAGTCAAATCCACTTTTGTTAAATCAGCTGACTTGTCAGTGCTCACCCAGCTGTGCATGCAGGTGATGGGAAACAGGGTAGTTCCTCATCATTTGACAGTGATTATGATAAATGGATAAAGGAGGGATAGAGGGAGGATAGAGGGAGGAGAGGAAAGAAAGAAGACAAATGAGTGGGAGGGACAAAGTAGTTTTTTGTTATATTGCCAATGCTATCACTCAGCAGCCAGATGAGGGGGATTGTCTGGCTGTCTGAGTTATTGTTCGAAATAGAGTCAATACTAGGGTGGGATTACAGCAGGAAGAAGGACACCAGAAGTTGGAGAATATGACAGTGGACATGGTGGGGTTACAGATAATTTCCCTTTTGTGACAATGAAGCATGTTTACTGTCATTGTTGGATGAAAGGGACTTGTAATTATGTGTTTATCACTGAATGGATGTGGCTTGAGTGGAGCAATTATATTCGTTGATTTTTACATGGAAGTTATTTTTAACAAGGCCCTAAAGGTAAATCCAGCGCAGAGCACAGATTCTGAATGAACAATAGGGTCATAAAGGTGAATATGAACTCCAGTGCACTCTGACCTTTTCCCTCCATTATCATCCACCAGCAGGTCCAGCCAGGTCTCCACAAACTGCTGCCAGAAATCAGCCCTCTGCACAGCGGACCACCAGGATGGGCAGGACAGCTCACCCCTTGGGTGTATCTAATACCAGGACACATAGGAGGGCCCCTCAGTCCTCCTCGGGTCCAAGGCAGCCTGAGAGAGCTTTGGCAGGAGCTCCCCCACTAGAAAGGAGACGCCAACACCACACCAAGCCTCAATCTGATCAGAGAAACCGAAACAAACACAAACTAAGTAAGAGGACACACACTTTACTCTCTTAACCACCAGATTAAAGGAGCCAAGCTTTGCGTTCCAGCAAAATTTCATGGTGAAAAGACTGGCAACCTCCAAATTACATTTTGCAGATCCTATTTTGTGATTTAATTTTTTTACTGAAAAAGAGCTAAATGTATAAATTGTGTCTGTACTATCTTTAGTGTCCATAGTGTAAACCCTGGCCGTGCCTGGTATCCCTTTCTATTCATAGCATCTGAGTCCGTTCATGTGGTGTCACTGCAGGCACAGAAAGCCGTGGGCCAGAGCGCATCGGCCAACAGAGCGGTCGCATCCAAACCAACCACACCAGGTACCTGCAGGTTTATAGAAAATCACTGCATGTCTCTACTCATTTATATGTAATTCTCTGCATTGTAAATATCTCAAATCAGCTCATTAATAAACATGTAAATTGTAAACAGCATTACGTTTTGGTTGTCATGTTAGCCAAAATGAGAGGCCGACCTATAACCAAATCCAATGATCTTAGAGGAGATGTTAATCTTGGTTTGGACCTAGATATTTTTGTCCCTACGTCTTTCTGTTTGTGTGTTGCCCAGAACCACCGGAGTATGAGGCACGGGACATCAGTGTTAGGGTCATGTCTCCTCAGTCTGTCCTTATCTCCTGGGTTGACCCTGCTGTTGAAATGGGGAAGATTGCTCCCGGGGTGTCCAGGTGGGATCTGTTAAAGTGTGTGTGCCTGTTGATGAAACATAAAGAGAAAGAAAGTGAATTACAGACAATGGAAGATTGAGTAAGAAATAATGTTGACCCTTTCAAATGGAATAAAAGATTCCCATTTCTCTTAACCCAGATCCTACACAGTTAGGTACAGAGAAAAGGGCGAGTCAGCACGCTGGGAGTACAAGGACAGCACCCAGAGAGAGAGAGAGAGAGAGAGAGTGATGATAGGCAACCTTACTGCTGACAGCATGTATGAGTTTTCTATCAGAATCTCTCAGGGAGAAAAACATGGGAAGTGGAGTGTCTCCGTCTTTCAGAGGACCCCTGAGTCAGGTATGCACAGTCACCGCCTGCTAAGAACTGCTTATAGAATTCCATTTTGAAGGTTGCAAAATAGCTTAGGAAATGTGATGAATAGTGTTTTCAGAGGAATGGCTATAGACTGTCAAAGCCCTGCATTTTCCTTTAGAATATTAAAAGAGAAAGGATTCTTGCAGAAAGGAATTCAGGCTTGCATAACCATGTCTGTTAGCTCTTTTCTTCTTATTTCCTCGTACCACACTTCATCACATTCACTGCCTATTACTCTGATTTGATATTTGATTCAAGCGTTGGCTGCAGCTCTGTCATGATTGCAGCTTTTATACCATGTCATGGCAGCTCCTGAGCTGCGGTTCATTGGGATGTCAACGTTTACTGCCTGGCTCACAGCTCAGATTTCCATCTGCAGTTCCATACATAATCTCAAGGGGAGGTTCCTGACGATGTATGTCAGCAGTACTTTCCTCAGTTGAAGCATCCTGGCACAAACGTCCTCTCTGTTTTTACGTGCAAGTTTTTGTCCTTCTACTCCTCCTTTTATTGCTATCTTTGTATTCACATGTGTTCTCCTCACTTGCTAGCACCATCTGGGCCACCACAGAACTTTGAGGTCAAGCCTTTAAAAGGGAAAGGAACTGCTGTGATAGCAACATGGGATCCACCTGAAGAACCCAATGGGAGGATAAGAGGTCAGGCCAGGCAGATTAAAGTCAAACTGAAAATAAATTATTTTTTGCTAAGAAACCAATATATATTCTTTGTAGTTGACTCATATGGACAAAAATTGTAATTTCCAAAAAGAGGAAATTTAAGTTTTATTCATTTTTATTTCATGGTAGCGCAGAAAACTAAGCACTCTCTAGTGGCCAGGAATTTTTGGTTTTGAATGACATATCGGTACTGTAATTTGTAAACAAGGCCATTGGCTATGACATTTTGGTCATCAAACCACCTCTCTTCACAACAGTTGTTCATGCTCTTCCTCCACACAGAATACATCCTGTCTTATGCTCCTGCTATGAAGCCATTTGGAATGAAAAGTGTGACGTCCCGTGGCAGCACCACCACGGCCACCATAGATGGCCTCACACCGGGAGACCGGTACATCTTCACGATTAGAGCCACCAACAGGAGGGGACAGGGACCACAGAGCAAGGTCCTCAGTGTTGCCATGCCAAGATGTAAGCACATTTGATTGTATACAGTATGTGTATGCATGTATGCTTGAAAATTTGATTAATCCTTAATTCAATTTGTCTATTGCCAGCCAGCAGCGCTGCCTTATCGTTCTCAAAGACCAAGGACAGCGGAAGGACTAGTCACACTTCCTCCAAACAGGAGACCGACCATGATGAATCTGACGTCCAGTCAACAGAGGGGCCAGAAGAAACAACCAAACCCCCTAGGCGTCAATCCCAACTTTCCCAGACACGCTCCTATCACAACATCTTCTCCTCTGTAAGGGGCTCAGTCTGGAATGTAGGGTCATCCAGAGTTAAAAATAGAGAAAATGAGAAGGAAGAAGAAGAGAAAATAATCACAACGCCACCTTCAGCAGAGGAGACAACTACCATGAAGGTTGTCCTAGAGACAAAAGAACCAGACAACGATGTTTCCCCTGATTCTGAGGATGAAGTGGGATATGATGAAGAGCTCCTGACTACAGAAACCCCCAGCCTCAAAGTTTTGACACCCTACCCAACTAAACCTGCGTCTACTCGTCCTAACCGACCTCCCAGAAGGCCCATTAAGATTAGGGTCCATCAAACACCAGGATCCAAGGCTGCTTCCTCCTCCTCATCCACCTCTTCATCTTCTTCTACTTCATCATCCTCATCTTCTGCCAATTCCTCTGCTTCTTCTGATTCCTCCTCATCTTCTTTACCCTCTACTTCCTCTTCATCCTCATCATCCTCACCTTCTACAACCTCATTATCCTCCTCCTCACGAATTCAAGAGTCAGCTGCCAGTAGAAAGGACTATGTAGCTTCCACATACCCAGAGGGCAAAATTGGTTATGACAAGCCCAGCACAGCACATAAAAAACCCTCCACTACAGTCTTAAAAGAGACAAATTCACAGCAGACAGAGGCAACATCTCTAGGTAGAGGTTCAGTTTCAGCCAGACGCACCAACGGGTCTGGGCTTGTCTCTAGATATGGATATGGTCGAAGACATCCACTTTTGTTCAGAGGGAATTCAACTCGAATGCTGAATGGTTTCAAACCAGTCACCTCACAGTTAAACTTACCGAACAGAACGCCTAACCAAGCAACATCAAACACTCGTAGTTCAGCAACATCACAGTCCACTTTACCAGACAGGACTCCAAACCATGAAACATCACATTCTTTCAATTCAGCAACATCCAGGTCCCCCTTAGGAAGTGCAGCCCGAAGCCAAGCAACATCAGATACAAATAATTTTGACACATCGCAGTCCACATCAGAGTCTAGATCTCAAGGCTCTACAACTTTAGGGAGCTCAGGCACACATCCATCCACTTCATATAGCAGCTCAGATCACCCATCCACCAAAGACACACAAGGCTCTTCTCAGTCAACTTCACACAGAGGATCTCACAGATCTGCAAATTCACACAACACACAGAGTTCACACACGTCACCTGAGCGAGATACAACAATGAGGGAGGGAAATGATGAGAGTAATTACAAAAACACAGATGCAGAAGTAACTAAAGTTGAAGAGCGTACTTCAAGCATCAACCTGCAACCCACAGAGGAGGAGAGAGGAGAGGAAGAGGGGAGGGAGGAGAGAAGTAATGACAAACCTTTGGTTCCTCATACCAGAATTAGCTCATCATTTGCTGAAAGATTCCCTTGGCTAGTTACCCGTTACCCAGGCAAGTTCGGATCAGGAACGAGAGGGTCATCTTCCAGGGAGGTTGGCATGACCAGGACTTCATCCTCTATTGTGGCCAGCAGACACACAAGGGTTTCAGGGGCCACAGGTGCTGCAGGAGTGTCCACAAAACAGGAGACTAGGGAAGCTCTGAAAACGTCTTCCATTCAAGACTCTCTAAAGAATGGGATGGGTTCTGTTAAGCCTTCTTTGACCAATCAAAATACAGCATCTAGTGACACTACAAACCCATCTACCTCATCCTCTTCCTCTTCAGCAGCCACTTCTTCAAACTCTGATTCTGTTCATTCCTCTAGTGGACACAGAGACTCAAGTGACTCCATCCATAGAGGGACCTCTACTGACAATAATAACAATCAAAATAAGGATTATCTTGATGAGAGTAGTCAAGAAATAACTGGAAAAAATGATAAAGTTGCAGACCCCACAGCAGCCCAAAAAAATCCTACAATAACTTCACTTGAACCTCACAGAAATGTAGAGGACAGTGAGAGTGTGGATACTAGGGAAACTTTCTCTAGGACAAGACCTGGCTCACCGTCTGGAGACACTCATCGTCGTCATGGTGTAGGGACGAATGTACGCCCTCAACATTCGACTAACATGCATTTTGGTGGCTCTGGGCTTCCCATCAGACCAAAGCCAGCAAAGACCTCAAGGCTGGATTCTTCAACGTCTGATTCCTTCTCTCCCTCCTCATCGTCTGCCCGCTCTTCTTCCTCAAATGTGCCCCAGCCAGTTTTGACCTCAGATCGTGATGTTGGAAGTGGCACAACTGTGACAAGGACAGGAGGATTAATTAGAGGCAACTCCCTGTCCACATCGTCGTCCTCAGCATCTTCATCATCATCTACAGACAGCTTTCGGGGACAGGGGGGAAGGTCTCGCTATGGCATCGTCAGAGGGAAATTCACCAATGGAAGACACCTCAAGCCTGACAATGGAAATGGTAAAGTACATTGGTAAAGTGCATGTGATTAAAAGTTGCTGCCACTGTCAGCTACTGTATAACTGAAAAAGGTGCAAGGATTTTCTTGAGCAAGAAGCTAAATCATAGATACAGTGTTGGTGTATGAGACTGTAATCATTGAATTATATAGTAACAAAATAGCTCTGCTTAAATCGTATAATCATTAGGTAAAAATGGACGACCCAACCTGACAGCAACAAATGATAAAGAGTCGTCTTCCTCTGATGGAACCAGCAAGGCCGTTGGTCAAAGGTTTATTACTGGACCTGATGGAACCAAATGGGTAACTATATTTATTGAAATGATTGTAACCATAGTTGTAATCCATTGAGAATTATACATTGAGAAGAATAATACTCAAGTCTAAAACCAGGTGCAAAATGTACCAGAGTATCCTGTAGATATGGTCTTTAAGATCTTTAAGTACTTTTTTTGTTACTGACATATTTAGTATGAGATACTGTAGGTGGTACTGTAATATATCAAGCTTTTTTCTTTTATCAAATACACCTTTACGCTTTTTTGCAGAGAGTTACCACCACACTTACTGCTCTCACATCTGAGTGGTACATATAAACATAAATCTTTTTGTCTCTCCAGGTGGTGGACTTGCAGCGGGGGGTTCTTCTGAACCAGGATGGACAAGTTCTCCAGGACTCCCAGGGTAAACCCAAGAGAGTGGTGCTTGGAGAGGATGGACGCACAATTTTTGGTGATATGCTTCAGTCAATCTTACATGACATTTAAATATAAAAGATACAGTATACAGCTTGAATATGTAAATGAAAAAAATACTTTAGTCACTGCCATTATTAGCTTACTGTTAAAGACAAAATCATGAATGTTCAGTTTCAACCTCCTTCTTGCTCAACCATTCCACCAACTACCAGACCTCATGGGAAGTCCCCTAGTAAACCAGGATGGTATGGCTCTGTTTGGGCATGGACGAGATAGCCGGCCTGTGGTCAACCCCAAAGACAAGGTCATCATGGTTGGAGGGAAACCTGTACTTGGCTTGGACCTTCCTCACCTCAGGACCACCACCACCACCACCACCACGGCTCCTACCACCACACCTGAACCCACCACCACTGAATGGACCATAGAAGAGTCTACCACCGCACTGCCGTACCCAACCTGCCCACCTGGAACCTTCTCCAAAACAGATGAATACGGGTATCCAGTGCTGGACCCAGAAGGAATTTTAGACTGTTATCCAGAAGGTGAGTCTTTGAGAAAGATAAAGTACTTGAAATTAATCATAAAACACTGCAGGCATCCTTTTGAAATATTGATCTAAAGAGAGATTTGTTCTACAGGACTGAAACAAAATACTGCAGTGTCATAACTTGCAATATTGCTCAGGAAATAGCTTTTCCACTGAACTAAAGTGAAGTTCAGTGAAGGGTTTTAGAGCTAGAAACTTAAATAACTGTGACTTCACTAAATCTTTCACTTGTGCTGTTTGTCAAGTCCATCTAGGCCAAGGCTATGAGTGTTTCCTGTCAGTACCCAGTCCTATTACTCTATAACTGTGTGATCTGGTCATTGTGTTTGTGTATGTGTGTGTGTGTGTGTGTGTGTGTGTGTGTGTGTGTGTGTGTGTGTGTGTGTGACAAAGACAATGAATGAAACACACTTACACACATGCATGAACCCACAATGTGTGGGTATTATAGTTATTATAGCACATGTTGTAATTCGAAAATAATTAAAACTGATCAGATTTGTAGATTTACATAATATCTAATGTATAAAGTACCCCCCACTCACAAACTGAAAATCTGACTATAGAAGCACAGAACTACCACTGTCAGAACACAATGAATTATAAACAGAAAAGCAGTGACGCTGGGGAACTGGATGTGAACATTTGATTTGATTTTTGTTTAGACAATAAACAATAGATTGATTATGTGTTGTGAGTGGAACGTACAAATATTTTCTTTTACTTTGTGTATTTAAACCACCGAGTTATATCTTCAGTGTAATTTCTAAGATATTGATTTCTTCATAACAACGGATGAAGTCCCACAAAAAGCCATCTAATTATACTTTTATTATATTGTTATGCAAAATGACATACAGGACACTTGTAAAGTCTTAAATAGAGAAAGTGGGACCAGTAGGGGTTACTCAAGTGTCAGAACATGTATTAGTGCTTATACCCGTGTTCAAGTATGTTTCTCTATATGGATGCGTGGGTGTACATGTCTACATGTGTATGCTACATGGTCATGTGAGATTGATGCTACAGCTTGTTCTACTTCTCTGACAGAGGAATCCTCAGGAATGGAAATGGACCACATGGTTACAGTGACCATGGTGCCTGATGCTTTAGCTCTTGAGAAAGGTATTGGCTGAGTTTGGCTTCGGACCGACCTACCGCCATTGGGCTGGGATGGACTAAACTGCCCTATACCCTCATTGTTTGTTGACTGTGTAATGCACTGTTTGTTTATTGCCTGTTTATCTGTCAGTTGATCTGTTTGCTAGCTCTTCCTGTCTCTTCCTCTTCGCCTTGCCTGTGGTTTTCACTTTGTTTCTCTTCTTGTAAGTCTGTTTGGCTTGGTCTTGGTTCATTGCTGGGTTTTTGGATGTTTTCCATTATGGACTGTTTTTAATTACTTTTATTCCAAAAACTGGACCCATAGTGCATGTGAACTGCATTACTAAGCTGAAGAGAATGCCCTGTCTTATGATTTAATGCAACATATTTGCTGTTCTTAACGTTGCTTTGTAATGTAATAGATGAAGCCCAGCTTTAGCCAAACTGCAGCGTTGGGTTGATGTAAGCCTGCAGACTTGATAATTTCACTATATGTGTTTGGGTCTCTCAAGGAATCTGTTGCATGTGAAAAACGTTTTACGTTTTCTTTCTGTTTTGGGTTTTGCTCAAAAAGACACATTGATCGTCGCAGTACTTTCTTAGCATTTCCCTGTCATGGCTCAAAGCTGGTTGCATGTGTGTGGACCATGATGTAATGCCAAGGTCCACTGATGCAGCACAGTAAAAACTGTCATGAAAGAGCAGGCAACTAATTGAATTTCACCCACTGAATCTCTTCACATCTGTCAGCCTTGAAGACTTGTGAAATAGTCGTTGTCTTCAAGCCCCCCTCACATGGAAAATCTGGGTAGCCAAACATTACATAAGAATGCAGCGGTGTTTGGGGGAAAAGGGGTAATTTCAAAGTGAGCTCACACATCTGCCCTCAATTAATTAAATCAATTTGACACTCTTAATACACAGATCGTGGTGCCAATTACAAAGGATTAATGAAACACAGCAGCATGTTATTGAGTTAGGATGTAAATAATATAAATCTATTTAAATCAAAAGCTCACTGACACGTGTTGTTGTCAGATGAGTTTTTTGTCCAGACCACCCTGCCACCAACAACCACCACAACCACCACCACCACCACCACCACAGAGATCCCAACTCCGGAGCCAGATACCCGGCCCGTCAATAAAGGACCTTCATCCGAGTTAGACCTCAGTGGGAAGAAGCGCTTCACAGGTACTGAAATACATAATTAAGTGTGTCTATCAACAAGTGTATGCTCATCTGTATTGCTGTCTTGCACAAATGTCCTCTTCTCTTCCTGCTTGCTGTGTTTATTTTCATGTACATGCAAGAGAAAGACACATATTATCCTTACCTCAAATCATAACAAATAGCATAATTCTCTTGCTAAGAAAGTCCAAGAACATGATTGACCATGCATACTTGGTTCTTGAGTATTACATGGTTGTTTATTTGTGTGTCCCTGTTTGTGAGTGTGTGATGGAGGTCTTTTGGTGCCGTAAATAATGATAGGCTAGATGGGATTTCTGTTTTGTTTCATGGAGGAGTAATACATTTGGACCTCCATCTTGGCTTTCTCAGCAATACCTCATAAATATACGGCCCTGTCACTACAGTAACTATTGGCAAAAAAAGGACTACAAACACTGTGTTGTGTGTATTGTAATTGTTTCCTCTCATCCATATCACAAATTGCAAACTGCTTAAGTGACAAACAGCAAAACACTCAACCACTGATTTGTGAAAAACCTGTATGAATATATTGTGTTAATTCAACACTTGGTGGAAAATGGGAATAAGTGTGTCTCTAACGATTTATTCAAATTGGTTCCATCTAATTGTAACTGGATCATAATAACAAAGTTCACTGAGGACACGGTGTTCAGGCTCTCTAGACTTGATCCCAGTAAACTTTGGCCCCCTGCTTTCTTTTTACTGTCCCCATGTGCTTACCTTGGCCTCTCATATTTTATTACCTCATCTGGTAAGACAAACAGACTGCAATATTCTCTTGACAGAAATAAAAACAGCATCTACTTGACTCTAATTTTTCCACAAAATACATAATGCCAAAGGTCATTTTAATATTGCTTTGTTTAATGACTGTGCTTTTTTGTCAAGTTCAGCTGCTGAACTAACAATTGTGAAAATAAGGTAACCACAGACTTAATGATAAAAGTATTTACAGAAGTGTATCGTTGGAAGTTTTTTCTAGTTAACATACAGTAGTTGGCGCAAATTCATTATATTTACTCACAGCAAGTAAGGGATCATATATTAAGAGCAGAGTGATTATCAAAATATAACCCACAACATGGAGGCAAACAACCCCTATACACTGTATTGATCAAGTTCTTTCAAATCAAATTTTTTTATTACAGTGGATTATTTCACTTATGTCATGGCCTTGTGCCCAAAACCAGGATATAAAAATTTTATTATTTTTATTATTGTTAACGTAAGACTTTCTGCAAACCTAGAAATAAACCTTACTTTTACTATTTCTATAAGTTTGAGATGCTGTAGCCAAGTAATAGCAGAAATAAACAGAGTTTATCAATGAGTATTAGAATGCAGCAATTTAATATTGCACTTTCATAAAGTTGGAGGACTTCCAAGAGACAAATCCTAAAAACAATTAAAAAGCCTCAGCAGAGATATCGTGAGTCCTTAGGGTGGGTAGATGTTCCAAAAACACTGGATACTACACATAATTCAACTCAAGCCAAGATACACCCAACCCAAGCTACAAGATTTTTTTTGTCTTGGTGCAAAATAACGCAACGCAATGATTATGTCCAATCAGACTCAGTGTCAGAGTGAGTGCATTAGCTTCAATGTGCGCCTGCTGGTAGTCTGACGATGTGGATTAAAACCTTGAGTAAAGGCTTCCTTATCACGTATTGACAGATTAAATGCAACTTATCACTGTCGTTTATATTGATCTTTGTGAAAAAAACTTTTAAAAGGGAAGATTTATGGCTGTGTCTGTATCAGTGCAATGTCAGAACTATCAGTATCATCTTCTCCAGAAGCAACAGTGGAACAATAATACTACTTGGAATCCATCTATCATGGTAAACAACGACTACCTTGTGAGCACACACCTCTCATAGAGCCATCTGAAAGCTGTTACTCTTCCTGAGATAAAAAGAGGCATGAACAGAAAAGCAGTGGAAATCATAAAAGTTAAGGGTGCTGACCTCAGCAAAGTGGGATGGCTGTGTTGGCTCAATGTGGAGATGTCCTCTTTCCTATTTATTAGTTTAATATATTTCAGGTCCACTTCAGCAGCCTGCCAGTTGACTAACATGCTTTGCATGAACTGTCTGACAGATACTTCCCCTTTGTCTCTTTATCTGTCCAGGCAAAGATTTTATTTGAATGAATCTAGCCGAAGGCAGACGTGGGACAAAAAATATTAACTAATAATTCTTAGCAGTTGCACAAATCGGATTTACAGTAAGTTCCAAATGGATGGAGTTTGCCACATTGGAATAGAAAATGAGTACAAGGATGTTTGGACTATTAGAATGCTAATTTATGCCTTACTAGACTGATATTAGAGTTGTGAAATAATGTGAACTTTCCTGATGCTGTTTCCCACTGACATTTGTTCCAGTTTTCGTCAGTGTTTTTGGATTTGGTTTTTCAACAAGCAGAAGAAGACAGTGTGTCTCTTTGGGGAGGTGCTTTTATCATTAAAAAATGAACCCGTGAGCAAAGCAAAACATCTGGATCTTCTGTGAGCCTGCACAAATCCTGGACATGCAAATGCTGTACAGAAATACAACCTTACAAGCACCCTGTGTATAGACAGACACACAAGTCTGTAAACCTTGACGACAGATCAAGTATTTCAGTGTATGAATGTGTAATACAAAAGCCATATGACTGCGTGTACACATACAGTAGGAGCTTGTGACAGCCTAAACCCACAAAGTCTCATAGACTGTGTGTTGATGTGTAGATACTGACATGTGTTAGACTTTTGGCCTGTGCAAAGAGCCAATCATCTGGGGAGGTGGGAGCGACTCCAGGCTCCGGTGGTTCCCTCCAAATCCCAGTCAGACTAGAAATTGTGGGATACCTAAATTATTCACAGCTGTAGGTCCAGCTGGCATTTCCAGAGTCACTGAAAACAAACAAAAAAAGGCAGAGCAGGGAAAGATAGGGAGATGGTCACATGAGCAACCAGGCTAACTTCTGATTCCCCTTTAAAAACTTTCTACCAACAAACCACAAATTATTTCAAAATGACTGAATAGGACTGACAAAGTTAAAATAAAATAAAAAACCTGGAAATGCAGTAGTATTGTTGAAATTCTGTTAAGTTTGGCCCATTAAGAACAAGATATTATTTTTTTTATAAATAATGTTAGATAAATATTTGAATTCATTCTAAATTGCCTTTATAAGAAATTATGTAGATAAAATAAATTAAACTTGATTCCTTTCCATCACTTTTCCCTGCTATCAGCTCCCTATGTGAATTACATCCGGAAGGACCCGGGTGCTCCTTGCTCCTTGACGGAGGCTCTGGAATATCTTCAGGTCGACATCTTAGAAGACCTGATAGAGAAGGACAGTCTGGCAGCCAATCAGAAACAGTCTCCCAAAAACAAGCCTCATAACCTCACTGTGGTCGCCATGGAGGGCTGTCACTCTTTCATCATCCTGGACTGGGCCCGCCCACTGAAGGATGATATGGTGTCAGGTAAGAAATGTTTTTCCAAAACTTAAAGTTGAGCTAAAATTAAAAACATTATTTGCTAATTTAACCAAATTTCCAGAAAATGGTTAAAAGACAATGCAAATTTGTGCTTGTTATCATCCACTACTGCTACATAAATATTACAAGTTTGGCGCAACAAGATAAACAGTTGATGGCGTTAATTCTCCTGTCGGATGCCATTAAACCATTGCAAAAGAAGGGGGCACAATGACATAATGTAATTTAAAGAGTGCCAGTCAAATCTCAAATGATAAAAAACACGTGAAAATATGGCACTTATGTTTGTTCTATGTATTAAAGACAAAACATGTAATTTGTTGTTTTCACGTGTCACTGTGTGGTCTAAAACTACAAAGGATATATTGTTTCATCAACCTTTCATCTGTTGGTTATCAGTTTAGGATATGCATTTAACATGTGACCAGCATCCCTCCTGACTCAGATTTTAAGAACTTACTCCAGCAGTTTATTTTGAATAAATTATGAAGAAACAGACTTTATTGAACACATGGAATAGGACTTCTCAGCTCCTACTGAGGTTCTCAGGGAAAACCAAAATTCCTATGACCTAAGAGTGACACGTGGAAGAAAAAAAAGGACAGAAAAGAGACTGGAGATAACAACTTTCTGTATGAGACGTGATGGACTATCAGGGGTAGCAGTCTGGCCAGTGTGTTGCCTTTGGCATGAAAACACAAGCCTCCAGGTCATGTTGTGGGCTGGTCCGTCTTCTGATGTGTAAAACAGATAACCCTCTTTCTTTCCATTTTTTCTCCTTGGTGTTTCCTCTCTGCTCACACACTATCTTGACACATTCTGTATTACTTTAATGCATTTTCCAACTTTAATTTGTGTGGACATTATTGCACCTTTTCACCATTTTATTGCAAAGAGATATGCACAGTACAACAGACATTATCAGCTCCATATGTAGGTACAGTTCACACATGCCAATACAATCATAAGGCGCTGTTTTAGTTATTAGGGCGCGTTTGGTCAACCATGTCGTAGGAGTTATGGGTCACAGCTTTCAAAACAAGTGGATGGAAACAGCTGTTAGCAAGTGGACTGGGGCATTGGTATGAGTTTTTACCTGAACCCAACTTCTGGGTCCATTCACTCTGATGTATTGAGGACCTTTTGCTTGAAGGTTTTGGGCAAAAAATTATTCACTGATTATTATAAGTGTTGTATTTGGCTCAAATGGCCAACTCCTTGGGAAACATGTCATACATCTATACCTAAAGCAGGAAAAGATAGAGTACAGAGGCAGATACTACTCCATTAAACCATCAGTTTAACAATGTATAATGAAAAGGAATAAAAAACCAAAAGAGGAAAAACAAAGTAGCTAGTATTTCCCTTCCCTCCTGTCAGCAGCCAGCTGTGCTGGTATGGCTCCAGTAAAAACATAACTCAAACTCAAAAGTGCAATAGAAACAGTTGGTAGTTTGAGCTGGGCTCATAGTTTTAAAGTGAAAGATGGAGAGCTGCGTGACCTGAGGTCGCTTCCCGGATTCTAAGGATTAGTCTGCGTGACTGAGAAGAAGAAGAAAACAGACAGAGAGACAGGCAGTTTGGACGACAGTCAGCATGAGTTACTGAAAATGCCAGGGCTGCACTTTTTCTTCAGAGTGAAATGAATACAGGAGACCACCTACTCATAAAGTAATTGGACATGTCCTCTTTTTGGGATCTAAAAAATGCGCCTGGCCAGGATTTCTAAATCGCCCAAAATGTTTTTTTACAGTCGGCATTCATTGTGTGCGTTTTTGCATTGCTTTGATCTTTCTCTTTAGGTCCCACCTTCTCGCTGGTCTAAACTACATCTACAACATTACCCTTAGCGCCACAGCAACAGCGAAGAGCCAGACCAGCTGAATGCTTGTCAACAGTGGCACATGGCACAGCATGAAAAATGCCCAAACTCACCAAAGTGCTTCAAGTGTACTCACCGGTACGCAGTAGCGGCACTTCTACATTTTACTCTTTGACGTAGTAGGACTTTTTCTTGTGTACTGGCACGTCTCACAAGCTGCCGATATTCTTCTGTCTGGCTGAGACAGAGTAGGGAGAAGATCGGGTCCTTTTTTATCCAAGCTTGTGCATGAAGTTGCTTATCAATGTCACTTTTTATTAACCGACCAATCACAGCCTGGATGGGGCTGGACATTACAAAAAGGTTGATGTGGATGAATGGTTATGATTATTGACAAGTTAGCACTACTATAAACAATCTTTAAGCAGACATTAGCCAAATAAAGTTTAACCTATAAATATATTAATATTATACTAACATTACAGTTTTTAGCTAATGTATAATATACACTAATTTATATTAGTTACTCCTCCAGGTGGATAGAGCCTCTGCAGTACACTTTTCCACAGTGCCACCAATTACTTGAATCCCCCCCAGCCCCAACCTTCCACCCACTGCGGGTGTCCGTTTGCCTCCTGCCTCCACTGTCCTCTCTTTTGAAAACCAGAATATGGTCACTCTACCTTACAGACATGAGAGACTGTAAGGTAATTGTTGCATCTAACTCTTGACAAGTTTGAAAATGTCTCAAAGTCTCAAAATGTAAAAGTACTCTTGGATGAGAGGCTTCCAGTATTTTCAAGTCCAGTTGTCACAGAATTAACATTCCTTGGATTATTATGACCTGGGTGATTGAGAATCTTCACAGACTTCGTATAAACATAGGCAATTTGTAACTTTGCTAATAAGGTAATGGTAATGAGCTCTGCCCTGTATTTGTATTATTCCCTGCAGGCTACATGGTCCACAGTGCTTCATATGACGATGTCCTCAACAATAGATGGTCCTCTAGAGCCTCCAGCGGGACACACCTGCCTGTGGAGAATCTCAAACCCAATTCTAGGTAAGTCATAACCACCTGGTGGGTGTTTATGTCATTGTGTGTGCATGCATACAATGTACACGCTTGAAGAGAGGTTGATGTGAGCACATGCACAGCGCCTTCAGGTTCAGTGAGTCACAGTATCATCTCACACATGGGAGTCACAGAAAACAACAACCTGAACTTAAAAACAAAAATTTGCTTGGTTGCGAGATCCCTTACCCTGACATGCGTGTAATGTTTGTGATCAGGTTACTGCCTCGGGTGCAGGTGCTTGGCTGTGGCTTGGGAGTATGTATTTCTGCTGGGTAGTGTTTATATTGTTATCCCGTTGTAGCATAATGCACAGAATATGCATTTTGGATGCGTGTGATTTTATGTATGCATATTTGATGTGTCTGTTGGTTTCATGCCATGTTTATGCAAGAATGTGTTGTGATTATAATTATGACATCAAACCAGGCCAACACTGATCAGAGCAGCATGTGAGTTGGATGCTGATCCAGTCAGTTTGGCTGAAAGAAGGCAGGTTAAGAGACACATTTGATTCCACACCAAGACGTGACATGCTGTAAAACTCTGTCGAGACCTTGGAAAATTCAGTGGAACGTAAATACAGCACACATTATCTGACACTTACACACAGATACGGTCACCTCGGTCTGTTTCCTTTATTTCAGCGTGTTCCCACAACCTGTCTTACGGGACACGGGGCACGGTTTTCAAAATAAATGCATGGAAACAGCTCTTAGCACATGGACCCAAGAGAAATGGGGAAATGTTCCTAAAACCTATTTCTTTTTCCATTTACTGCTCAGCATAAAGCACCGTTTACTTAAAAGTTGGTTGTGTAAATTATGCAGGTTTAAAAGTGCTATAAATTCTTAGCTAATGTTCCGTTTGATCAGTTGTTTGTGGGACTAAAGTGGGATCACAATGCCACATGTCTGTTGTATATCATTTATTCAATATATGATACAAGTTAGATAATTTAAATTGTCTTCTGTTGTTTGCTAAAAACATCTTGATGAAGCACCAGAAGAGAGCTGAATAAATTGCATACACAAAGGCAAGGCAAGTTTATTTGTATAGCACATTTCAACAACAAGGATAATTCAAAGTGCTTTACATAAAACATAAAAGCAACAGGGAAATATAAAAAAGTTTAAAAGCAACATAAAATATAATAAAAGTTACAGTGTTGCAATCAGGGTTAAAAGAGTTAAATGGAAAATAAAAACAGGCTGAGAGGTTGAGCAAATAATTGAGTTACAATCATTTTGAAAAGAGAATAAACAGAGAAGTACACTTAATCTACTCTCTCTAGCTAGTCTGTACTTGGGTCCACAGCAATCTTTGGGTCCACTGAAAC